>NC_041396.2:252000429-252290429 GCF_900747795.2 Erpetoichthys calabaricus
TGCTTATTAGCTCAAAGGCACTTTCAGCCCAGAGCTGTCAGGCATTAACATTTGCATTGCCCAGTTATAAAAATGTAAATAAAAATGATAACGTCAACTTAGACATATATAAATAAACTTAAAAAAAAAAAATCTATATAGGAAAGAATGTGTAAATTGTTGAAGAGGAGTGCAGTTGGCTTTTAACAGATTAATTGTACAATATTACCATGTTTTCTCTCCTGTGTTAAGGGTGGGTTTTAACCTTGTGCGGAAGTCAACAATTGCAAACGAAGAGAACATGAAAAAGCATGCATAAACCCAGAACAATTTTGCTTCACCTCAAGTGGCTTGGTCCTATGAGCACTGCACACATTTTCTGGACTTTCATTATAAGCAAAAGTTAAAAAAAAACAAAAAAAAAAAAACACACACAACTGCATGTGAATAATAGGACCAAATCCCCATAGGCAGGAAATTAAAACACCATCCCCACCAAATACTTGTGGGAGTTCTTCTGGGTATTCGAGTTTTTCTGCCAGACGCCCAAATATGTGCATTTTGGGTTAATTGCCAATTCAATAAAGATTGGCCCTGTTCTAGTCGGTGTGTGTACAGGAGTAGTCCATGTGTGTCCAGTTCTGGTTTTTGAATTGCACTTAGCACTGCCAAGACCAGCTTTGGCCCACTGCAGCACCAAAATTGATTAAGCAGGTCTAAGCGTATTTCTTTAATGCTAACAAAGCACACAATCTACATCCCTTTTCCCCAAACCAGCAAGTATGTTTTACTTGAATTTTTACATTTGTCTCTTTCTCAAAAGGCCTTAAATAAATATGTATATAGGTGACATAAAAGACTTTTGTCAGAATGATCCTGGGAACAAAAGCCATTGATCCCAAGTTAACACTCTAAACAAAAAGGTTGTATAGGTCAATACAAACCTAAAGCAAAATATTAGGAGTTCAAGATTATACAAGAAATCCAGCTACTTTTATTCCCAGTGGTCAAACACTGTCATTGAATAAAGGATAAAGAGGATTTTTTTTCTTGGAACATGGTTTCAAAAACAAAGAATTACACACTTATCCTACGTGAAAGTGTCCAATGTAGAAGCTACACCACATTTAAAATGTCATCAGTAGTAAAATCAAAGTAAAGACACCTACATTAGCAGAAGGTGGCATACACAACTTCAAGGGTTTACAACCTGGTTTTTAAAATGCTGAGATTTCAGGATTCTGCAAGTCAGCAGAATTTTCTCCCCTATTAATAGTTATATACAGTCTACAAAACATCAAATGGAATCATGTTATCTTGTAAATCTGCCCTGAGATCAACATTAGCAGCCACCAATTCCAGCTAAAGAAGGAGATGGAGACAGACACTCAATTACATAGATTAATATATATGGAATTTTTCTTTATTTTATACAGTGCTTTTAAAAGCACACTCTCAAAATCAAATTTCTTGAAAGAAATTGAATATAGTGAAGTCAAACTTGTGCATCAAAAAGTAAAGGATAGCACAAATTGAAAAAAAATTAGCAACATGGATTAAATGTTGCTAATTAAATGATTAAAACATGGATTGGCAGACCAGGGTGGTGGTCCCCCTCTTTAAGAAGGGGGACCGGAGGGTGTGTTCCAACTACAGAGGGATCACACTCCTCAGCCTCCCTGAAAAGTCTATTCAGGGGTCCTGGAGAGGAGGGTCCGTCGGATAGTCAAGCCTCGGATTCAGGAGGAACAGTGTGGATTTCGTCCTGGTCGCGGAACAGTGGACCAGCTCTACACCCTTAGCAGGGTCCTGGAGGGTGCATGGGAGTTTGCCCAACCAGTCTACATGTGTTTTGTGGACTTGGAAAAGGCATTCGACCGTGTCTCTCTGGGAAAACTGTGGGGGGTACTCCGAGAGTATGGGGTACCGGACCCCCTGATAAGGCCTGTTCGGTCCCTGTACGATCGGTGCCAGAGCTTGATCCGCATTGCCGGTAGTAAGTCGAACTCGTTTCCAGTGAGAGTTGGACTCCGCCAGGGCTGCCCTTTGTCACCGATTCTGTTCATAACTTTTATGGACAGAATTTCTAGGCGCAGCCAGGGCGTTGAGGGGGTCCGGTTTGGTGGACTGAGGATTGGGTCACTGCTTTTTGCAGATGATGTTGTCCTGTTTGCTTCTTCAGGCCGTGATCTTCAGCTCTCTCTGGACCGGTTCACAGCTGAGTGTGAAGCAGCTGGGATGGAAATCAGCACCTCCAAATCCGAGACCATGGTCCTCAGCCGGAAAAGGGTGGAGTGCCCTCTCAGGGTTGGTAGCAAGATCCTGCCCCAAGTGGAGGAGTTCAAGTATCTCGGGGTCTTGTTCACGAGTGAGGGAAGAATGGAGCGTGAGATCAACAGGCGGATCGGTGCGGCATCCGCAGTGATGCGGGCTTTGCATCGGTCTGTTGTGGTGAAAAAGGAGCTGAGCCGCAAGGCGAAGCTCTCAATTTACCAGTCGATCTATGTTCCTACCCTCACCTATGGTCATGAGCTATGGGTAGTGACCGAAAGAACGAGATTGCGAATACAAGTGGCTGAAATGAGTTTCCTCCGCAGGGTGTCTGGGCTTTCCCTTAAAGATAGGGTGAGAAGCTCAGTCATCCGGGAGGGGCTCAGAGTAGAGCCGCTGCTCCTCCGCATCGAGAGGAGTCAGATGAGGTGGCTCGGACATATGATCAGGATGCCTTCTGGACGCCTCCCTGGTGAGGTGTTCCGGGCATGTCTAACCGGGAGGAGGCCCCGGGGAACACCCAGGACACGCTGGAGGGACTATGTCTCTCGGCTGGCCTGGGAACGCCTTGGGATTCTCCCAGAAGAGCTAGAAGAAGTGGCCGGAGGGAGGGAAGTCTGGGCATCTCTGCTTAAACTGCTGCCCCCGCGACCCGACCTCGGAAAAGCGGAAGAGGATGGATGGATGGATTAAATGAAAAAGTTATTACATGAATGCAGGAGAGAAGAAGTGGAGCTTCAGTTACAAAGTGCATGCAAGATTTCAAGGAGCAATTTAAAATTAAAAAAGGAACAGGCTGGAAGTGAAAAGAATTAGGATATTGGCAATTCCAGTTTCATGACACAAAAAGCAATTGCTTTGGTCCATGTAAGATGATCAGTGCTAATGGGTATTGTATAAAATGAATTTGGCACTTTAACAAACCAAGCAGCAGGGTCTTGAAGAGAATTAAAAAGCAGACGGATCACTAAAAGTTGGTGTTGCCGAATAATCACACCAAGTACTGTATGTCTATAGGACACAGACAGCCATAAGATGGCGTGCCCCGATTATGTTTATATGGAAGTAAAGAGCAGCAGACTGAAGAACTCTTATTCCTAGAGCAATAAGCATTTTGAATTCTGTAGATATGCTGCTGAATTCGTAAATAGTCTGTGTGATGTTAAAGGTAATTCTTCTTTGTACTAATCCTAAGTGTGTGTATTTATGATAACACTAATTTTCAGTCATTATGTCTTTGCTTATTGTCTTGTATCTGCATAACGATGCCTTGTACTTTCTACTACATACAAACTTCCCTCTGGAATAATAAAAAGTTTGCCTAACCTGTCTATTTCCATTAATCCTCATTTTTTTATATTTTGCAGCCAGAGGAAGTGAGAAGCACATCACGACAGGCTGAAGGGCAGGAGCAAAGGCCACTATTCATTAGCCCAACAAAAATTATGCACCCACAAACTTGGTCACTAGCTTATGCAAAACTAATCAGAAATTGCCTTACAAACAATGACAGGTGGGCTTCAGTATAAACAAACTGTCAAAATTGCCTGCCTCCTTGTATATCATTAAGTCAAAGTCATTGCAAGAACAAAAACGTGAAATCATCCACTTTGTGCACCTCTGTGCCCATGTCACCATAACCCGGTATGAATGAAGGATTAGTGAAAAATAAATATTGCAAACCTGTGGAAGTTATACACAGCTACATTGGGGGAAAGCCTAAAATCGAGACGCCAAACTAGGCATTTAATTGCTTACGTATGCTGAAACTGTTGGGACCAAGGGGAGGGGAGGGTGAGTCAAGTGGGTCCTGGCAAAAAAAGTCTGGAGATGCACATGCAGATCACCAAGGCGAATGGCAGGCAGAGTCAGACGGATATGCACGTTTATTGGAGTAATGCTGGACAATTAACCTGTTGCTATTTTAAACACAGGCGATCCCTCAGAATTACAAAATTTCATACATCGCTCACTCGGAAATATGCAAAGCGAAGTGCACTTTCGTAAATGTCAGATAAAACAGCTGCACTGAAAGAGGAAGCGAGATATCTTGTGAAGATGCTATTTATGAAACAATACTGAAAAAGGGGTTGGGGCCCCAAGTTCTCTTGTCTTACTTATCCTGACGAACGCCCCCGAAAATAAAGAGCTTTTACTCAGCGTTCCGCTACGTTACCGCATTTCACCATTTACCCATGCATCTCATGCATATTAGGCACAAATCTGGGAAGGATGGCATTGCATAATCAGAATATCTGGCAGTTGTTTCACGTTTGAGGTTTTTTTAAAAAAAATGCTATATAATCCAACACGAGTGGAAATCACTGCATATGGAAAATTCTTTTAACAGCCAAGCCCTGTCGCACCACAGGGTCTACCGACCCGGACTCTTCTGAACCTAGCCGGGCCACACCATAAGAATCACCGAACTATCTTGCCGCATCAAAGCGTACAGTCTTGTGATTTAGCACCTGCCTTCTTTACTCTTTACGTCCCCAGTACCTAAAAATCATCTTAGAAGGTCCATGCTCAACAAAAAGACAAGCATCTCACTAAGAAACCACTAGACCATCCAGTCTCCAGTCGCATTATTTATTACCATTATTGCAGCTATCGCGTCGGGATGCTTACCTACAGATTTCTTTCCTAAAAAATCATGTTTTAATAGTGACCATTACCTCCACTGAGACCCTGAGTCCTCAAAAAGCGCTTCGAGAGGCCCGATCCCGACACAAAGCACTCACTCAACAGCTGCCGTCCGCCTGTCCGTCAGTCGGTCAATCTGTCCAGCCGGCGACGCTGGCGTCACTTCCGCGCTACTGCTTTAAAATGCCGGCGGCGCGTCCACGCGGCGGTTCCAGTCAGCGTTTGTTAATTTCCATATGGGTCCGCCTTCTCCAGTAAAACACCAATCACTAGCCTCTATTCTTTCACCGCTCCCAATCCCAACCAATCACAAGAAAGTCTCATTAAAGACTGTACTCCCACCACCTCCCAATTTGAGACGGAGGCGGGTTTATTAGGTGGCACGGTGACCGTGGACCTGCAATCGTGTGTTGCGTTGCTGCTGCTGTTAAATGGTAACTATTAAGTCTGACTGATGCTTCCAATAATTATACACCTCTGTTCACAACTTTGATCTGCCGGGTTAAAGTATTGCGCCACATTTTTAAGATCGCCGTTTTTAGGAAGTGGGTTACTTATCGATTCACTTTACACTGCCACGCGAATCGACGTGGCCGTCCGTTTAAATGTCAAGTCGACCCCCTTTAAGTCCACAATCTTTTTATTAATACTGTGTGCGTGGCAGGGCGTGGCCTGGGATTCTGGTTGCATTATTAATGAGTTGGGTGGAGAAAGGAGACATCGCATTTTTGTTTAACTTGAAGTCTATATATTCCATTGCCATAAGGTGGCGACAGTTCTCTTCGAATCGGTGAGACTGTCGCCATTATCATTAAAACAGGTACTGTTCAGATCCCTATTCCGTCCTCCACTGCAACCATTGTCTCCTTCAGACTGTTGCGGCACGATAACTCAGAAATTATTTGTGCACTCAGTCATATGTTGTTTAGACGAAATGTGTCCAATTTATCATAAAGAGTATAAAAAAGAAGATCGTTGGTTTGAAGAGAACAACCATTCACCTGAACTGACTGTGTCAATTTCTAGTCATGTCATGCCATTTTCTGACACGGGTCAGGGTCATCTTAATCTTAACATAGACTCTTTCATGCTAAAGGTCACTGCAACACCCTTTAAAGAAACTAATGTGATTCCAAAAAAAAAAAAACGCACTGTTAACATTTATCAATATCAAAGAGGAAAAGGTAAAATATTAAGATTAGGCATTACAGCAAAGCACCATTAAGTTTTCAAACGCAGTTGAGAAAAAAATGAGATCCTCTGCCTGAATTTAAAAATTATGATGAATTAAGGGTTTAGGTATGCAGATGTGTGCACAATTACTTTAATGTTTTTGATACTTTTCTAAATTAGGAAATGTCCCACTTGTATTCAGCAGGGCCTGCTTAAAGCATGGGCACACTGAGCAGGTGCCCATGCTAATCTATGTATGTTGTGACATAACTCAGGTTGTGTTGGTAGGGGCCCCAGTGCACTGCTTTGCCCCGTGGTCTATAATGCTGTTAAGACTGTCCTGGTATTCACACGGGTACAGTGGCAAATAAAAGACTGTTAACCCTTTGGGAAAAACCACATTTATGTATAGATAGAATAGATAGCTATATAGATAGTTAAAATAACAGGCAAACATGATCTGTTTTAAGTAATAACACACAAATCGATGTGTTGTACATATTGGATACATCATTCAAACATTCAGAGGTGTAGGTTAGAAAAGATACAGTATGTGAATCCCTAATCCAGTGGTTCCCAAATGGTCCTGGGGATCCCCTGGGGCTGCAGGTTTTTGTTCCAACCAGCTCCTGTTTTTAATTGGACTCATAGCCTAATTAAGTGAGCTGTTATTCCTCAGTTTCTGTGTTTTGGGACCAATGAAAGAACTATTTATTTAAGCTCATCCTGATTTTCTTAGTAGGTTTGACACTGAAGCAGTTGCAGACTTTCGTCATTTAGTGTTGTTTGCCTGGGTATCTGTTTTCTTGTTTTTGATTGTCACTATTAGGTGACTATTACAATAGAGGAAGCATGTTGCACAAAATAAGGGAAAAATAATAGGAAAACAACAAAAAAAAGAGTTAAACATTTAAAGCTATAGCAAGAAATAGAAATATGTCTAAATGTCTTATAATACAAAAATCATACTGCTGTGCTTTTCTTATAGAACAAGAGAAGAACAGAAAAAAGACCATCTAATTAAATAAGATCAGTTATTCTCAGTTATTATCACTTATTGTAAATCTGGTTGGAACAAAAACCTGCAACCACAGGGTTCCCCAGGACCACATTTAGGAACCACTGTCCTATTCTGATAGCTTCAACAACAGCTAACAGGAGTCCATTCAATGAAGTGAGGTTGGAGGTGTTTTAGAGGTACTTTGACCTATAATAAATGAAATAAAATAAAAGCAGTCTGAGTTCGCTATTCACATGAAACATCTGTTCATATTCTGCATACCTTGCAAGAAAAGATTTTGAAAGATCTGCTACCAAGAATTGTTGATTTGCATAAAAGTTGTTGAGGGTTACAAAGTAATTTAAAAGAGTATAGATACTTTTCAGTCCATAGTTAGACAAATTGTGAATAAATGGAGACGATTTTCAGTAGTGCTGTGACTGCTCTCGTTAGAAGTGGACACCCAGCCAAGATAACTTGAAAGGCACATCATAAAATACACAATGAGGTAAAAAAGAACCCCAGAGTAATGGCCAAAGACCTTAAGTAATCATCAAAACAGGTTAACATCTCTGTTAATGAGTCTGCCATACATAAAACATTGAACAGTCATGGTGTACATGGCAGGACACCAAGGAGGAAGCCACTGCTCTCCAAAAAAAAAAATGCTGCATAGCTGAAGTTTGCCAAAGACCATCATAACACTCCACAGTGCCACTGGGAAATTGTTTTGTGGACTGATGAAACTAAGGTTGATTTGTTCAGGAATAAGTTGCATCAGTACATATGGCGTAAAAAGGGCACTGAAGACCAACATGAAAAATCATCCCAATGATGAAATGCAGTGGAGAGAGAATTATGATTTGGGCTGCTTTGCTGACTCTGGGTCTGGGCAGTTTAAGGGGAAAATTAATTCTCAAGTTTGTCAAGGTATCGTATAGGATAATGTCAGGGTGGCCAACTGCCAGCCGAAGCTCAGTACAAGTTGGGTTATGCAGCAGGACAATGACCCAAATCTACTACAGAATGACTCCTAAAAAAGAAAATCCACATTTTGGAGTGGGCCAGTAGTCAATGTCCGTTCACACCAGACATCCTAAGAAAAAGGCTAAGCTGAAGCAATTCTGCAACCGAGAATTTTCCAGAATTTCTCGTGAACATTGTACAGGTCTGATCTGCAGCTAACAGAAGTGCTTGTTAGGGGTTACTGCTGCCAAATGAGGTTTGACTAGTTATTAAATCCAAGGGTTCACTTACATTTTCCACAGCGCATGTGAATGTTTGATGGGTATGTTCAGTAAAGACATGAAAGATTATAATTGTTTGTGTGTTATTATCTTAAGTATGTTGTGTTTGTCTATACTTGTGACTTGTGATAAAGATCAGATCACATTTTATGACCACATTTTTATGACCAGATAATACAGAAAACCAGGTAATTCTTAAGGGTTCACATACTCATTTTTGCCACTGTATTAGTGTGGAGACGGCTGATGTTTTTTGGAATAAACAAGTAACATACAGTTGTGTTTTAATATGTTGTTATTAATCATGTTGTATTTTAATACATTGTTGTTAATCGTGGCACTGGAGAGTGATGACAAGTTCCATGTTGGTTGGAAATGCAAGTAAGCAAATTCAGTAGATTAGTAAATACTGTACCCTGTGAGCAGCTAAATTAGTACAGATTTATGAGAATAGAAATCATAAGTGAAAGATTAAAGAGTAATGTTTTACATATGAGTATGAAAAATATTGATAAAACATATTGACATGTTCCCAATAACAGGATTATTGAAGCTGGAAAGTACACTAGAACATGTAGTTCTATATTTTAATAAATTCTGGTTTATCATTGATGTAGGAGAGTGTTCATGTGTTGCATGTTTTTTGGACATGGAAATAAAAATTTTATCCCATGTATAAAAATGGTGATTCAAATCATTATAGGCCACCAAGTTGAACAAGCGTCACAGGTAAACTAATGGAAGCAAGTATTAAGAACAAGGTCAAGCAGCACATGTCTGGAACAGGTGTATTAGGAAGTAGTCAGCATGGGTTCAGACAAGGAATGCTGTGTTTCACTAATATGCTGGAATGTTATGAAGAAGCAACGAAAACATGCAATATGAAAGGTCCATACAATATTATTTATCTTGATTTTCAGAGGGCTTTTGATAAGGTACCACTGAAAGATTAGTTATTAAACTAAAATTATGTGCAGTATATATGTAGATGCAAAATTAGCTCAAACACAGGAAGCAAAGGGTTATGGTGAGGGGAACATTTTTAGAATTAAGCGATGTTAAAAAAGTGGTGAACCTCACAGATCAGTGCTGGAGCTACTACTCTTTTTAATATACATAAACAACCCAGACAAGAATATAGTCAATAAGCTGGTTAAGTCTGCAGATGAAACCAAACTAGGTGGAAGGGCAGGTAATGTACAAGCAGCTTAATTGTTACAGAGGGACTTGGAGAGCATACAGGCTTGGGCATATTTTTATTGGATGAAATTTAATGTAAGTAAATGTGAAGTTTTACATATAAGAAGTAGAAATGTTACATTTAAATACACAATGTAGGGTCTGAAAATTAAAAGTACACATTATGAGGGAAACCTTTGAGTAATAGTAGACTCATCATTATCTACATCAAAACAGTGCACAGAAGTGATCAAGAAGGCTAATAGGATGTTAGGTTATATTTCACAATATTTGGAATCCAAGTCAAGGGATGTTATGCTTAAGTTATATAACTCACTGGTGAGACCTCATCTAAGTACTGTGTACAGTTTTGGTTTTCAAATTACAAAAAATAATGTAGCAACACTAGAAAAAGTCCAGAGGAGAGTGACAGGTTTAATTCCAGGTGTAAAATATGTATGAGTAGTGAGGAGAGACTTAAGAAGCTAAATGTTTTCTGTTTAAGCAAATGGAGATTAACCATTAAGATGTGACATGGTAAAAGTATTTAAAATTACGAAGGAAATTAGCAGTAGTATATCCAGACTGCTACTTTAAAATAAATTCTTTATTAAGAGCACAGGGGCACAGTTGGAAACTTGTTAAGAGCAGATTTTGCACAGATTTTAGAAATGTTTTCTTCACAGACAGAACCATGAAAAAACACATGAAAAAAAATTAACAGGTAGGAAGGTGGAGGTTAGTTAGGTCTTTAGGGACCTTTTGAACTCGTATTGATGTTATTTTACTCTGAGGATCATGTTTTTCAATTTCTCCAGTGCTTTCAGTATCATCCAGCAATCCCTGTTAAGGGGTAAGCTCAGAGATATGCAAGAGGATGAGCCTGTGGGTAACGGATATCCTGGCTTCGGGGCCGTAACACTGACAAGCAGTATAAGAGTCAAACAAGTCTGATTGCAAGTAGAAAAATTATGGGCCTCACCCACGGCTAGAACAGTGGGAGTTTAACTGGGAAGCAATCAATAAAAGCTCATTTGTTTCAAACTCCTGAAACATGTACTGGTGTTGTTCCTCCCTGACAAATAAGTGTATATGTATATGTATATATATATATATATATATATATATATATATATATATATATATATATATATATATATATATATATATATACTGTATATGTACGGTATACTGCATATACTACTTTTAAAAGTTTTATGAAATAAAATTTTAATTTACAGTTTAACATTTCATATCACATGGTTCACAATGATACACCACATGTCAATATGTAGCACTGGTGTTAATTTTCTTCATTTATACAGACTGACATAGGTGCAGGGGATTTGGGGCAATGGGATTTTGGGGGGGGGGGTTATGACAGTCCTGGTGTAATGTTACAGAAAATTTGAAAAGATAAAAATTACGCTCTCTTTTTTTTTCATGTTAGAAGATTGAGTCAATGTCAACATAACCATCCAAGTAATGCACAGTGTCAGTTTTTAAGTGAGATAGCACCTACTGAACTCTTTTTTAGCATGCCAGGAGCAAAGGTGTAGGTAGAGCAGTGTTTTCCAATCCTTTTTCTGTTGTGCATACTTTTCGTAACCCAAAAAATCCCAGTTCACACCACGATTCTGCCAACCACAAAAGCATTAAATGTATACATGTGCTAAACTGTCTGAAGGGACAGGACAGAGGGCAGCAAAAACAAACTTTCATCTGGATGTGGATGCTGGATATGCAGGGCACTTCTTCTTAAAGATGCTGTGGTTCTCTGAGGTTTCACCGTGCTTATGGAGTCCACATTTGCCACTGTATGTCTCTTTTAAGGGTTGGAGGGACATTAAAGCTTACTTTAAAGGGTTAATAAATGTTAGCTTTACAAAGACATTGACTGTTTATTATGGTTCATACTTGTAGTGATGTCATATTATAACTAATGGAATCATTTTGCAGTCAGAATTTAGTTAATTTTTTTAATAGTGCACTGTACAATCACAAGCTTAAAACATTGTACACTTTTAAAATATGATAGTTTAAATAGCCTGTAATGACAAGACAGACAATTGTAAAGGGTCTGCAGCACCTCGAAGGTGATCCCTGTATACTGAAAGAGTGCTAAAGGCACAAAACACACATGTTAAGTGCAATCGTTGAGACTTCTCTATCAGTTCACGGAGTCTGGATGAAAGTACTACATTTCCGGTTTTGATGGTTTCTGGGAGGAAGTGGCGAGTCCAGGTGGAGTGACCCTGGAAGTGACATCATGGTTGGAGGCACGCCAATCTTCCTTTTTGCAGAGGTGGAAAGGAGAAGAGAAATTATTGCTCATTATTGCTTGTCGCCTTCGTATGTTCCAGGGGAACCCAGCCCACGTTTGTGACAAGCCATTTATGATATTGCAAATTTATAAATAATTGTACATTTTAATCTTTGAATCTTATTATATTCAATCATATTTAGTTGATGGAGTTAATGAGGCATAAGTAATCATTTTCCATAGCACACCCAGGGTTTATTCAAAAGATTTCTGTAACTGTGAGAATACGTGATATGAAAAAAGTGATACTGAAACTGTGGTAAGGAGTATATCAGTGTGTTTTCTATTAAATGCAAAGCTTTGAAGTTTACTACCCTGTTATTTATCATGGTGCCGAAGAGTGATGATGTGTTGTGTGATGGTTGTGCTTGCAAGAATTTCATTGTATTCTGTTCACCTGGCAGTACTATTACAATATGACTACTGTGAGCTGCATTGTGTTTGCAAGCAATTGAATTATTCTCAAGCTGATCAAAAACTATTGTCTTTAGCATTGTTTTATTTCATCCATTTTATAAACTTATTGTGAACAGAGCAATAGTGCACCAAATGTTACATTCTATTACTAGCTGTGAATGAGACCTGCAACGTGGATGGGATGGAAGCCAGTCTTTCATATGAATGCCTCCAATAAATAATATGCGTTTCTGGATTGTGAGAGGTAACCACAGTAATTTGTAAAAGACTATTTGGACAAACAAGAAAATATGCAGACTCCACGTTGCAGAGGAGCACCCTGCAGTATGAAGTTTGGAATGAGACCAATGGTTTGTGAATCAGCAGTCCTAAATTCAAGACGGCATTTAGTTTTCGTAAAATTCTAGGCATTGACATTGATTGACAATGATATTGTGCATTTAACTTGTTTTTCCAAATTATTTTCCAAAATTATAATTTTGGAAGTGTCAAAATGTTGAGGACCATTGAGAAAAAATGCAGTAAGGGAAGTGTGAGTCTTTTTCACTCACTTCTGCTGGTTGCAAGTACAGTAATCCCTCCTCCATCGCGGGGCTTGCGTTCCAGAGCCACCCGCGAAATAAGAAAATCCGCGAAGTACAAATCATATGTTTATATGGTTATTTTTATATTGTCATGCTTGGGTCACAGATTTGCGCAGAAACACAGGAGGTTGTAGAGAGACAGGAACGTTATTCAAACACTGCAAACAAACATTTGTCTCTTTTTCAAAAGTTTAAACTGTGCTCCATGACAAGACAGAGATGACAGTTCCGTCTCACAATTAAAAGAATGCAAACATATCTTCCTCTTCAAAGGAGTGCCCGTCAGGAGCAGAGCATGTCACAGAGATAGAGAAAAGCAAACAAATCAATAGGGCTGTTTGGCTTTTAAGTATGCGAAGCACTGCGGCACAAAGCTGTTGAAGGCGGCAGCTCACACCCCCTCCGTCAGGAGCAGAGAGAGAGAGAGACAGAGTTTGTTTTTCAATCAAAAATCAATACGTGCCCTTCGAGCTTTTAAGTATGCGAAGCACCGTGCAGCATGTCGTTTCAGGAAGCAGCTGAACAAAAGATAGCAACGTGAAGATAATCTTTCAGCATTTTTAGACGAGCGGCCGTATCGTCTAGGTGTGCGAACAGCCCCCCTGCTCAATCCCCCTACGTCAGGATCAGAGAAAGTCAGCGCAAGAGAAAGATAAAAGTAAGCTGGGTAGCTTCTCAGCCATCTGCCAATAGCGTCCCTTGTATAAAATCAACTGGGCAAACCAACTGAGGAAGCATGTACCAGAAATTAAAAGACCCATTGTCCGCAGAAATCTGCGACCCAGCAAAAAATCCTCGATATCCATCCATCCATTGTCTCCCGCTTATCCGAGGTCGGGTCACGGGGGCAGCAGCTTGAGCAGAGATGCCCAGACTTCCCTCTCCCCGGCCACTTCTTCTAGCTCTTCCGGGAGAATCCCAAGGCGTTCCCAGGCCAGTTGAGAGACATAGTCTCTCCAACGTGTCCTGGGTCTTCCCCGGGGCCTCCTCCCGGTTAGACGTGCCCCGGAACACCTCACCAGGGAGGCGTCCAGGAGGCATCCTGATCAGATGCCCGAGCCACCTCATCTGACTCCTCTCGATGCGGAGGAGCAGCGGCTCTACTCTGAGCCCCTCCCGGATGACTGAGCTTCTCACCCTATCTTTAAGGGAAAGCCCAGACACCCTGCGGAGGAAACTCATTTCAGCCGCTTGTATTCGCGATCTCGTTCTTTCGGTCACTACCCATAGCTCATGACCATAGGTGAGGGTAGGAACATAGATCGACTGGTAAATTGAGAGCTTCGCCTTGCGGCTCAGCTCCTTTTTCACCACGACAGACCGATGCAGCGCCTGCATTAGTGCGGATGCCGCACCGATCCGCCTGTCGATCTCATGCTCCATTCTTCCCTCACTCGTGAACAAGACCCCAAGATACTTGAACTCCTCCACTTGGGGCAGGATCTCGCTACCAACCCTGAGAGGGCACTCCACCCTTTTCCGGCTGAGGACCATGGTCTCGGATTTGGAGGTGCTGATTCTCATCCCAGCCGCTTCACACTCGGCTGCGAACCGATCCAGAGAGAGCTGAAGATCACGGCCTGATGAAGCAAACAGGACAACATCATCTGCAAAAAGCAGTGACCCAATCCTGAGCTCACCAAACCGGACCCCCTCAACGCCCGGGCTACGCCTAGAAATTCTGTCCATAAAAGTTATGAACAGAATCGGTGACAAAGGGTATATATATTTAAATATGCTTACATATAAAATCCGCGATGGAGTGAAGCCGCGAAAGGCGAAGCGCGATATAGCGAGGGATTACTGTATATCACAAAAGAAGCTCTATTTGAACAATAGATATATTTCATACTTTATTAGGAAAACCTAACTAAAAGAAAGTAAACTGGTGCTAGAAAGCTTGTGAGCCCTTTAGAATTTTCTCTATTTCTGCATAAACAAGTCCTAAACATTGATCAGATTTCTATGTAAGTTGTAAAAGTAGATAATGAGAACCCAATTAAACAAAAGACAAAAAATATATACTTGTTAATTTATCCAGTGTTACATATTTGTATGTGAAAAAGTTTGTGAAGCTTTCCTTTCAGTAACTGATATGACCCCATTGTGCGGCAATCAACTAAATGTTTCTGGTAACGAGAAAAAAAGTATTTTCACACCTAACAGGGGAAATGCTATGATAGTTTTTTTTTTTTGCAGGAGACTCACTTAACAAGTAAGGACCAGTTTAGATTTCAAATAGATTGGAGTTTTTCACTCCAGGAATACAAAGAAAACTAGTGGTGTGGGAATCTTAATAAGTAAAATAATCTAATTTGTAGCATCAGACATAGTATCTGATCCTGAAGGACGCTATGTCATGGTGATGGGTAATTGTTTCAAATCTAAACTAATTTTGATAAATATTCATGCACCTAATGTGGATGATAGACCGCATTAGGCAAACATATTTGCATCAATTCCTAATATATCAATTCTGTCAAGATAAACAATATTCTTCTCAAGATTCTTTTTCCATTTCAGAGCATCCCTATTTACATTAACAAATAATTTTTTAAGAAATTAGACTAATTTCTAATAACGTAATTTAGCTAGAATTCAAGACTTCCTCGCATTCAAAAGGTGACACTACAAAGACCTAAAGCAGAAGGTGGCATGGCACTACCTAACTTTCAGTTTTATTACTGGATGGCACATATGCAACCTGTAAAGACCTGGAAATTGACACCAACTGATGAATATACACAATCCTTGTCTGTAATAGAAATAAAATCTTGCTGTACTTCTTTATATGCCCTGCTTTGTGCCCCAGTAAATGCAAATTATCATCAATATACCAATAATCCAATTGTTCATCAATCAGTCACAATATGGAACCAATGCAGGATGAACTTTAAGACAGAAAAGCTTTTATCTGTTGCTCCTCTACATAATTATCACTTTTTTCAACCCTCTCAAACCTACACAGCATTTAATCTTTAGAAAATATCTGGGATTAAAATACTTAGAGGCCTGTATATAGACAATGTTTTTGCATTTTATGAACAATTATGCTTCAAATTTACCTTCCTAGCTGTGGTGGAGTCATATTTTGTATATAAATTGACAAATTCTTTGTGTGTCTTTATGTGTAAGCAAGACATACCAATTGTAATTTTAGTGTTTCATTAGGCTTGGTATACTGTACTTTCATATCTAACTAACCAACCCCGAGTCTTTAGGACTGACTCAGAATGTGAAATTAATTGCTGGGTTGGGGTGAGGTGCCTCAGGTGTGGCAAGAGGATTCTGTGCAGAAAATTCTATGAGACTTCCCACGCAGGAAGCTGGCAAGCTACAGCTAAACACATGGTATACACTATTTGAGGGCAGGTGTGAAAAGGCAGTGTGTGCACCCATTGGTCTGAAGTATGGTTGTTTGGTATTGGATTGAATGAGAGGCCATTCTGTACCACGATGCCCTATGGCCTAAGGGTTTGGACAGGAATGTATAAAGTTGGATGCTTTACCCTCCCTCTCTCTCTGTCACACCACGGCCATGAAGAGAACACAATTAGGAGAACAACTCAGCAGCCATATTGAGACAGGTATGTGGCCTGTCCTAAAGAATGTTGACTAGAAATAATTACTTGACCAGAGACATTTGAGTAACTACAAGTCTGTGTGCTGCCTATGTTTGCCAATATTCACATGTACTTTTCTTTAGTATTATTATTTTATTATCAATAATACATAGAATGTGTAACTTAACCCCTGCTTGTCCTTTTACTCCATGTAATTTCCTGAGGTTATAAATGTAGAAGGGAAGGTGGGGAGAACCACTAAAGCACAATACCTTTTAAACAATTGTTAAGTCTATGATATTTGATGCACTCTCATAAAGTCTACACAATAAAAAGTACAAAAGGGAAGAGTTGAGCCAAAAAGGAGTCTACCCAGACAAAACATCAGTAAATTTTGCTAATAAGAACCTACCCAGTTTTCCACACCTCCTATTCATTTTTATTCCAAGACTGATCATCTCAACAATATATAAAAACATCTTAAAGTATCTCCCTTTTAAAGATCTTATGGGTCAGTGGGGAAAGGACCTTTCACTTAATATCACAGAGGAGTAGAAGGCAGCCATGCACAGAATACACGCTAGCATCATATGTGCAAAGCATTAAATTATTCAACTTGAAATCTCTTGTTGATCACATTTATCTCATTTGAAATTGTCCAAAATGTATCCAGAGCAAGATCCAACCTGCAAAAGTTGCAATCTAGCTCCATCGTCATTGAGCCACTTGTTTTGGAAGTGCACCAAATTAGCATCATTTTTGCACAAGCATCTTTGAATACCTACCAGACAGCCTTGATGTCACAATCACTCCCAACATATTAACTAATGTTCTATACTATTTAAAATTGGAAAAAATCAAGTTCTTGCTTAGAGGGTCTGTTCAAAGCTTTTTTAAAATATGGTAATCCTTGGATGGGTCTGTCTTGAGAGGCAGTGCTATTTCTCTAAAATTATAAATAAGAATGCTAGTAATCCCAGAGTTTTATTCTCTACAATTGAATAGAACTGAATATGTCTGCTAAACCCAGGTTACTCGATGGAATGCCTCCAAAAAACTTAAAGTGAAACTTGTGAGGCTTTTGCTGTATTTTTTTAATCACAAAATTAATGATATTAGAAATAATATAGTACATCTCCCCGATATTGATCCTCTTAAACCCCGGTACTCCATTTTAAACAAATTAAATTCTTTCACCAGAATAAATTTACCTGATTTATATAAAATAATTTCTCAACTGAGACCCTCCACCTGCGTCTTTGACCCAATACCAACAAGTTTTTTCAAAGAAGTATAAGGCATGCTAATTGATAGTATTCTTGACATAGTAAATTCATGATTTAGATACCGGGTCTTCCCAGACTGTCTTAAGACTGCTATAGTTAAACCCCTGCTCAAGAAAAATAATCTTGATTCCTCTGCTTTTGAAAATTTTAGATCTATTTCTAACCTGCCTTTCTTATGTAAAATCCTAGAGAAGGCAGTCATTATGCAGCTAAATGACCACCTCAATAAACATGCTATTCTTAATAAGTTTCAGTCGGGTTTTAGAACAAATCACAATACAGAAACTGCACTCATTAAAGTAATAAATGACTTGCGGATAAATGCAGACAGAGGCCGTGTACCTGTTCTCATTCTGTAATATCTGAGTACCGCATTTGATACCATCGATCACAATATTCTTAGAAATTGCCTTAGTCAATGGATGGGCCTCTCTGGCAGTGTCTTAAATTGGTTTGAGTCTTAGCTGATAGGTAGAAAATTCTTTGTTAGTTGTGGTAATTATACTTCAAAGACACATGATATTCTATATGGTGTTCCACAAGGATCTGTCCTGGGTCCACTGCTGTTTTCGATTTACATGCTTCCGTTAGGTCAGATTATCTCAGGGCATAACGTGAGCTACCACAGCTCTGCTGATGATACACAACTGTATTTAGCAATAGCGCCTGATGACCCCAACTCTCTTGGTTCACTGACACAATGTCTTACTTGTGTTTCTGAATTGAGTAGTAATTTTCTCAAACTAAATGAGAAAACAGAAATTTTAGTGATTGGTATATAATGAGGGTATTAGAAATAAACTTGATACATTAGGATTAAAAGTCAAGACAGAGGTAAAGAATTTAGGGGTAATTATTGACTCTGACCTAAATTTTAAAACACATATTAATCAGATTACTAGGACAGCATTTTTCACTTAAGGAATATAGAAAAAGTTAGACCTCTTATAACTCTGCAAGTTGCTGAGAAATTAGTTCACACTTTTGTTTTCAGTCACCTAGATTAATGTAACGCACTCCTCTCAGGACTACCCAAGAAAGACATCTATCGACTGCAACTAGTGCAGAATGCAGCTGCTAGAATCTTAAATAGGAAAAGAAAATCCGAGCACATCTTTCCAGTTCTAATGTCACTACATTGGTTATCCGTGCCAGTTAAAATTGACTTGAAAATACTACTTATGGTTTACAAAGCCTTAAATAATCTCGCTCCATCCTAAATCTCAGAATGTCTTTCAATTTACACTCCAAATCGTAACCTTAGATCTTCAATGAGTGTCTGCTTATAATTCCAAGAGCTAAACTTAAAAGGAGTGGTGAAGCGGCCTTTTGTTATGCACCTAAAATCTGGAACAGCTTACCAATAGAAATTCGCCAGGCTAATACAGTGGAGTACTTTAAAAAATTTCAAAAGACTCATTATTTGAACATGGCTTTCTCATAGCTTCATTTTAATTTAACCCTGATATTCTGTATATGCATTTAATTATCATTATCATTCTTGGTGGCACCAAAATCTGTATTACTCCCTACTTTCTCTGCTGTTCTTTTCTCCGGTTTTCCGATCAAAGCACTGTGTAGTCCCTACATTGATGGATTTAAGGCTAGAGGTCCACATGACCACCATCATCAAATTCTTCCATGTGGAGCCTGAAAACCACGAGGACTGATTGAGGTTGTTTATGTTAGGTAGAATGCCTAGAGGGGGCTGGGCGGTCTCGTAGCCTGGAACTCCTGCAGATTTAGTTTGTTTTTTCTCCAGCTATGTGGAGTTTTTTTTGTTTTTTCTGTCCTCCCAGGCCGTCGGATCTTACTTTTATTCTATGTTAATTAGTATTGCCTAATTTTATTTCTGTATTTTGTCATTTTTCTTTTTCTTCATCCTGTAAAGCACTTTGAACTACATCTTTTGTATAAAAATGTGCTATATAAATAAATGTTGTTGTTGTTGAATTCTGTATTGTTACATTCGACTTGATTGTATGAAATATTATTTTCGTCCAATAAAATGAAATAAATAAATACATACATACATGTATACATGTTTCTGGTACTGCTTTATTTCAGTGATGTTGGTGAGGTTCCTTGCATGAACTTCTTGCTTCAGGTCCTTCCACAATGTTTCTACTTAAACTTAGAATTCATAGTTTCATCAAAGGTGGCAAGCCTTCTTATTCTATGGGAGGGAAAATGGGCCCAAATCATGATACTGCCTCCATCATGTTCCACAGATGAGATAAGGTTGTCATTAGTGTTTGATTTTCGCCAAACATAAGCCTTCTCATTCAAATCAAAAAGTTCCATCTATTCACAGGACCTACCCCGAAATAGCCTTCTAGCTTATCCATGTGGTTTTTTAGCAAACTTTAACTTTAGATGGGCAGCAGTGTTTTCCTTGAAGAGAAGTGGCTTTCTCCTTCTGATGGTAGACTCATGGACTATGACATTAACTAATGCACGCGATGCCTTCAGATTCATAGATGTTACCCTGGGGTTCTTTGTGACCTCCTAGTATGTTATATGCCTTGTTGGTCAAGCACTCCTGGTGAGGATAACTTTGGTGTTGAATCTCCTCCATTTGTACATGATCTGCCTGACAGTAGACTTGTAGAGTCCAAACTCATTAGAATTGATTTCTTCAAGTTTTCCAGCCTGATGAGCAGCAACCACCTTTTTTTTGATGATGTCCTCAGGAATTTCCTTTGATAGAGGAGGCATGATACAGATTTATGTGTGTTAAATAGGGCAGGGTCTCAAACACTCATGCCTGATTGTCATTCCATTAATTGAAACACCTGACTATAATTTCCCCTTCTAATAAAATGATAATCCTAATAAATGTAGGTAGGTCCCTCATTTGCTCTCCAAACACAAAAAAAAAATTCTCTAAGACATGTACTCGGGCGGCACGGTGGCGCAATAGTAGCGCTGCTGCCTCGCAGTTAGGAGACCCGGATTCGCTTCCCAGGTCCTCCCTGCGTGGAGTTTGCATCTTCTCCCTGTGTCTGCATGGGTTTCCTCCGGGTGCTCCTGTTTCCTCCCACAGTCCAAAGACATGCAGGTTAGGTGCATTGGCGACTCTAAATTTTCCCTAGTGTGTGCTTGGTGTGTGGGTGTGTGTGCGCCCTGCG
Source organism: Erpetoichthys calabaricus (assembly GCF_900747795.2). Taxonomy (NCBI): domain Eukaryota; kingdom Metazoa; phylum Chordata; class Cladistia; order Polypteriformes; family Polypteridae; genus Erpetoichthys; species Erpetoichthys calabaricus. The sequence continues at coordinate 252,021,229 of NC_041396.2, forward strand.
GTGGGCTGGTGTACTGCACAGGGTTTGTTTCCTGCCTTGCTCCCTGTGTTGGCTGAGATTGGCTCCGGCAGACCCCTGTGACCCTGTAGTTAGGATATAGCAGGTTGGATAATGGATGGATGGAAGACATGTACTCAGTGATCACAGGTGTCAAAAATGTGGCACACTATGCTGGTCCATGTCAATTTCACTATATGCTATGATTATTGTAAATTACTTAATGGAAAACTTATAATTCTAATACGTCGTACCATCCCATTCAACAAATGTTCATTTGGATTGAAATCTAATGACCGATGAGGCTGTTGCCTTAGTCTAAATTGCCTGTTACATTCCTGGAAATTTTCTAGGACTTTCCTAACAGTATCCTCTTGTAAAGCATCTTTAAAAATGGAAACATTGCTACCATAAATGTATGCACTTGACCAATAATGATATTTATAAATCCTTTGGCATGCAAATATCGTTTTACTCACATTAGGGTGCAATGAAACACACCAGTATTCCTCGTTGATGACTCCCAGAATGTTTTTTGCCACATCTTGATCTTACATTACCATGATTCTTCAGATCAGGTCATGTTTTCCTAAACCTCCAGTGTTTCTTTTTGTTAGCCTACTGCAACCACATCTTGTTTTTCACTGACAACTGGAACTCAGTTAAGTCTTTGGCTGTTGTATCCCATTTGTGACAAAGTTATACATGATGAAATTACTCTTTTACTTGATGTTACTCTACACAAGGTTTGTCACCCTTTATTAGCACATTTCTGTAGGCTGCAAGATTTATGAGCAGTGGAGTGTCTCAGCATTACCCTCCTTTTCCTCTTAATTGCATACAAGCATGTGTATAATGGTGTGGCTCAATGTGTTGTGTCTGCCACCAGCTTAAAAAAAAGTTCTCATGTGCCAAATTTTAAATTGTGTGGCTTAGGGACTTTATAGAAGAAAACTCATTTACACAGGCAAAGTCCAACCACTAGAGGTCAGTAGATCATTCAGCAAGAATGAATGGAGATCACTGAATTCAAAGTTATCACAAAAGTGAAAGAGACTGATAGAAAAAAAACACAGATGGAACTCCGTCATTTGCCTAGCTGAGTCTGAATCTTTAACCAATCCTATTTTTTACCAAAACCAAATCTCAAAACAAAGATGTAATCAGTAATTTGAAGTACTAAGGTGAAAACCAGTAAGACTACTGTTAATAAAAATCTGCACTTGTGAAGCTTTAAGGTTTTATACCCAACCTCCGATAATCACGATAAGTGTGGCTCAGACCTATTATACCATCACAGTGCTTAAGTTACACACCTCACACTTCCCATCACTCATTCCTAGCCACATTGTAACAGCACTAACAAAAAGGTGGCCTGAAAGAATTGATAGTATTTTAACAATTGTAAATATCTTAAAAAAGAGACATCAGAAATGTAATCTCCATTAGTCTATCAGTACAGAAACCAAACAGATTTGTTTATTAAGAGACTGGTAAATGAAATGTCATCTTATTCAGGTCAACGTTTGAGATAAAACTCACAAAACATCTAGACCAAAACACAAAGCAACAGTTGAAAATGAAAGTTCTTTAACCAGGAGTCAAGAAGGCACAATAACAAAATGCAAGCTTTTGATTGTATCCGCAATTTCGGACAACCAAGAATAGCATGGCACTGAGTTTTGTATCATCACATGAGTGGCCTCACATAACGTGCACCTCTAGTTGTCCTTTCATAGCACCTTAGCAGTAGTACAGAAAAATGGCCCATATAAATCAGCATGAAAAACTTTTGAAACATCCCCAAAATTAGTTCAAAACAAAAAACAAACAAAATAAATGATTTCAGTATATACCTAAGAAGACACCAAATGTATTTTCTAAAAGAAAGGATTAAAGCAGAATAAGAATCAAAATACAAATATACAGTAATAATATCCAAAATCAGCACCCAAACCCACACATCATGTAACAAAGAAAAGCTGAGAATAACTCTATAACATCAACAAAAATAAAAATAAAACAGTCTTAGCAAAGCCAGAGTCCTATCCAAGTGATTCAAAATGTGAATGTTCTCAAAGAATTTCCCTGCCAAGTCATTCCTTTCTTTTACTTCAAAGTTTGTATGTGTTGCAAACTAAGAAGCCATCCATTGTTATGTGGTTATGGCAGCCAGTTCATAAAAGGACTGGTAAAAGACAAAAAGGAATAAGAGATTAATTCAAGTTTTTTTTAAAGGGGCATTCAAAAAAGCAAGGATCACAAAGCTAGAAAGACAACTAGAAACATGTCAAAAACAAAAAAAAGCTTTGATAATCCAAGGTCAAAAATATCAAAAACCACAAAAATGAAATCTGTTACTGCAAAATCCTGGATGCCCATTGATGTGAGACACCATCTTAGCCTGGATGTGTTGATGTCACGTTCTCAATGACGCCTGATCACGTGCTTTGCAAGGTCCGTCATTGCCATCAACAACATGGCCACAGCTATGAACAAACTCCTCATCAAACAGTGGTGCCCAATCAAAACAATAAACAATATGTTTTTACAATATGTAATTATGGCAATGAATGATACAATAAAATACAATACAACTTTTTTTATATAGCCCAAAATTACACAAGAAGTGTTGCAATGGGCTTTAACAGGCCCTGCCTCTTGACAGCCCCCCAGCCTTGACTCTCTAAGAAGACAAGGAAAAACTCCCAAAAAACACCCTTGTAGGGAAAAAATGGAAGAAACCTTGGGAAAGGCAGTTCAAAGAGAGACCCCTTTCCAGGTAGGTTGAGTGTGCAGTGGGTGTCCAAAAGAAGGGGATCAACACAATACAATACACAGAACAGAACACAAGTAATCCTCAATACAGTATAAAATAAAAATATTGCAAGTATGGAGCAGAATGTAACAGTAGATGATATCACATATTATGATTTGGATTTGTTTAGAGTCCTGGAGACCTCGGCCATCAAGCTGCCTCCCCCAATTGGCCATTCCACAGCTGAAACAGCGCTGGGCCAGCCAACCCGATGAAAGGACCCCTCTACCCATGATTCCTGCAATCCTCCATCAGGGATGACTTTACCTTAGGCAGGCAAAACAACTTGGCAATTGGGATGTGACACCAAGTGCCACATTTGAGTACTGAGAAGAGAAACAGAATAAGTGAGGGTTAATAACAATTACTGTATATCTATCATGTTACTTATGTTTTAGTGCTAATGACTAGCAACAGAGATGCAGTCTGTACAGTTAATCAGCAGCTCTAGTCAGGATATGCTAAACTGAAGTAGTGAGTCTTCAGCCGGGATTTGAAATCTGAGACCGAAGGGGCATCTCTTATAGTACCAGGCAGTGATACTTGATTCAGTGATACTAAATGATAGTTTCCACAATCCTGAATATCACCCTTCCCCTTAAAAATGGGTTACACTGTTCCTCAACTCATCTCCAGTTCATAGATTATTGTGATGAAGTGGAAGTACAGAAGTAGCCCATAGTAGCCTCTCTGTACCCAAAATGGTGCTATCTCATACTATTTTCTCTCGTAGCTTGACCTTCTGCAGTAAATGGACATTAGAACAACCAGTGTTTGTGTCTACCATCACCAGACACTTTTGCTGTACAGAAGTCATCCAAAATTCAGCCCAAAGGACAATCTATTGAAGAAGCTGCATGACTTCGGACTGCTGCGAGGACCAGGCCTTTCAGTCTTCAGCGTTGCCCGATACCAATGGCTGATGAAGGGGCACATGTAAGCAGTGTTCGAGGAGGCAGAAGAGCGGAAAGTGGGCTGGAGTCTGTGCGAGGCTAATAGCAAACGGTAGCCAGTGGGCTGTCCCGTCCATTCTACTCTCAAATGTTTGCTCCCTGGACAATAAACTGGATTACATCCGACTTCAGCAGACTACCCAGTGTGAGTTTAGAGACTGCTGAATCTTTGTTTTCACAGAGACGTGGCTTCACAAAAGCATCCCAGACACCGCGGTTCAGCTAGGCAGACAAGATATGTTTCATACCGACAGAAATGAAACTCAGTGCAGTAAAGCTTGCATTGCCAATGTGTGTGTTTACATCAACATGGAATATGCAAGAACTCAGTTTTTACTTACCACTTAGCGTTACTTACCACAGGGCAAACGCTAAGGAAGCATTCTGTGAGCTATACAGCGCTATTAATGAATTACAAAATGCTCACACAGACGGACTGTTTATTGTCTCTAGACATTTTAACCATGCAAATCTCAAGTCAGTCCTCCCTAAATTCCATCAGTATGTGGACTTTGCAATGACAGGTTGAAGGTGCTTGATCTTGTTTACACAAACATTCCTGACATGTATTGGGTGGAGCCACTCTCGGTTATGCTAATTCCAGCATACAGACCACTTGTCAAGTGATTCAAACTGGTTCTGAAACAAGTGAAAACCTGTCCAGCAGAAGCCATGTCAGATCTTCAAGACTGTTTTGAGCACACTAACTGGGACACATTCAGGGAGGCTGCAATGAACAGCGACTGCACTAATTTGGAGGTGTATACAACATCAGTGACCAGCTACATCAGCAAGTGCATTGATGACGTCACTGTCTCCAAGTTCATCACCGCACTCCCCAATCAGAAGCCATGGATTACTGCTGATGTGTGTGTGCACTATGAGCCCGGGGCATCCCTTTTAGAGTAGTTGATAAGGTGGCCCTGAGAACAGCAAGGGACAAACTATTCCAGGCCATAAGAGTAGCAAAGCGCCAAGAGAATTTGGAATCACTTCCAAGACAGTGGTGATGCACAGCGCAGGTGGCAGGGCATCCAGGCTATCACTAAGTACAGGATAACACCACTGGCCTGTGACGGTGATGCTTCACTTCCATATGTGCTGAATAACTTCTGCCCATGGTTTGAGGTGCAGGCAGCATGGCAGTGAGGAAGACCAACTATCCTCCCAACGATCAAGTACTGTGTCTGACCACAGCCGATATGAAGAAAACTCTATCCAGAGTTAACCCACAAAAGGCTGCTGGACCAGACAATGTCTGTGGCAGGTTGCTCAGAGAATATACAGACCAGTTGGTGGATGTTCTCACTGACATCTTCAACATTTCCCTGAGCAATGCCACTGTTGCAATGTGATTCTAGACTACTACCATCATCCCTGTGCCGAAGAAATCCTCAGTGTTCTGCCTCAACGACTATCGTCCTGTTACACTCATACCCATCATCATGAAGTTTTTCAAGAGGCTCATCATGAAGCACATCAAGACCCTTCTGCCCCCTTCACCGGACCCCCTGCAGTTTGCATATTGCCGAAACCATTCAACGGATGATGCCATAGCCACTAGTCTCCATTTGACCCTGTCTAACCTGGACAAGAAGGTCACATACATATGAATGATGTTCATAGACTTCAGTTCATCATTCAACACACTCATTCCTCAGCACCTGATTATAAAGCTAAGCCTGCTGGACCTGAACACCTCCATCTGTAATTGGATCCCAGACTTCCTGACTGAGAGACCTCAGTCAGTCAGGATTGGAAACAGCATCTGTAACACCACCACATTGAGCACTGAAGCTCCACAGGGCCTTGTGCTTAGTCTACTGCTGTTCACTTTACTGATTCACGACTGTGCAGCAATGGACAGTTCAAACCATATGATCAAGTTTGCTGATGACATGACTGTGGGACTGTGGTGGGCCTCATCAGTAAGAACGAGACTTTATAAAGAGAGAAGGTGAAGTGGTTAACGGACTGGTGCAAAACCAACAAGCTGTCTATGAACTTAGAAAAAACAAAAGGAGATGGTTGTTGACTTCAAAAGATCTAGAAGAAACAACTCTCCACTGTATATCGACAGCTAAAGCTTGGAGCATCAAATTCCTTGGTTAAGAGAACATCTCCTGGTCTTTCAACACCAGTTCCATAGACAGGAAAGCCTAGCAGCATCTTTACTTCCTGCGAAGTCTGAGGGAAGACCATCTTCCATTGCCCATGCTCATCACTTTCTGCAGATGGACTTTTGAGTGAATCCTGCGCAGCTGCATCACTGTCAGGTTTGGGAATTGCAATGTAATGGATCATAAGACCCTGCAGAGGATAGTGAAGACAGCTGAGAAAATCATCAGAATCTCTCTTTCCTCCATCATGGACATGTACACTGCATGCTGCATTGTGGAGAACCCGACACACCCCTCACATAAACTATTCACTCTCTTTCCATGTGGAAAAAGGTGCTGAAGCATTCAGGCCTTCACTTCCAGAATGTGTAATACTTTCTTCCCTCAAGCCATAAGACTCCTGAACACTCAAGGACTAGACAGATAACACATACACCCCTTACTACTCAAGTAGATCATGTCTTTATATTTATTATCATACCATTACTTTCTTCCTATTTCCAATGGCATGTTTACATCTGTTCCTTCTATTAACATATTGTCACATTTTGGCATAACCAGATAATTTTTTGTACCTATAGATATCATAAATGTGTACTGGTCGGCGCTGCACTGTTTTTCATTATACCACTGTCTGTCTTGCATTGTCCTGCAATGCTTGCACATGCATATGCACACATGCACTTTATGTTAAAATGTGTCGTTTTCTGTAGTCTTGTGTTCTATGTATGTAGCACTGTAGTCTTGGAGGAACGTTTCCTTTCACAGTACCTTGTACTAACTGTATATAGTTGAAATGACACTAAAAACAACCACTACTACTACTATATTAGATCCCACAACACATCGATTCCCTCTTCTCCTAACCTCTTTGACACTTCTGTTGGCATGTCACAAACACAGTAATCTCATTCGTGTGCTTTTTTTGAGGGTTTGCTTCACGCAAAAGATTTAACATTCACAAACACGAGTTATCCCGTTCACGGTTCTGTGTACGATAAATGCCCAAATCACGTGATCCTGAGATCTTAACATCAGATTGAGCTGATGTGCAGGAAACAAACGGGTTAAGTCTACTAGAGGGGGGTGTGCGCATCCAGGCCGCCTCTTCAAATCGCGATTGGCTACGTGTGCGTTTCCGCGCCACTTCTCGCTTTTCCAGTTAGAAGTGTGGCAAGTTTTCAGGTGAGTGGCCTCGTATGAGGAACTGTTTCGTATTTCTCATGCTGCAGCAAGGGTTTTTTTTTTATTGCGTTTCACTGGGTTTTAACGAGAGGATCCTCGCAACCCACAGGAACGAGCGCTGATCCGCTATGTGCTAACGTCGTAGCACCGAGCTCGAGCACGTTGTGTTCACAAGCTCAATGTTACGGCAAGCGGCCGGGACGGCGCGTGGCATTCCTTCGCGATTTGACAACATGCACATTTCGGAAGAATGGAGACTCGAGTGACAGTGGCTGGTTTCCAGGCGGAACTGTTGTACTCTAGCCGGGTGCTTTCTCGCTGGTCGCAGTGGCCTGTCCTGACACGAGCGGCTTGTAGTAGGAATATGTCAAACGGTATCAGCTTGTAAAATGTAAATCGAATGTTTGTTTGAACCCGCAGTAAACTCTTGACAACAAACAAGTGTCTGCCTCCATCGATCAGTCTGTTGACCTCTTATGTATTCGGTCAGCTCTTTTTAGTTCTCATAATATGAAAATATGCCCGGAATTTTACTTTAAGTATATTTGCCGAGTGCTTTGTTCTCATATGTAAATATTAGCATATTACGTGCGGTTTATTGCTTGGCGTTTCCGTGGGTTAGGTATTTATGCGCTTACAAAATATTTCAGGTTTAACAATGTTACATAATCTCTAATCGATTTTCGTTCATTTTTTCTCCCTTATAAAATAATTTCCGTTTAAATTGACGATCGGGCATAAAATGTAAACAAATTATAATTTCATGCTTGACTACCACAACATGAAGTCCAACTTAACTCAGTGCACCTCCTAACAAAACAGCAACATTGACACGTGCAAGTACAGGTAGTGGGCGGCACCACAGTTAGCCAATCCAGCACATTTAATACGTGCTCATGTAATCCCAAAATTCTTTTGCTAACAATCCTCACAGCCTACGGATAAATGCTATTTTGTGACGCAGGGCAGTTCAATGCGCGAGTTGATTTGATTAAAAAATAATAATAATGAAATAAACCCGTGTGAGACTGTCTGTGAACAGCTTCTTGGCTCATAGTCATAATTTAGGCAAAACAGGGAAGGTTGTATCTACTGATATTGGATACTGTGCCTTTTTTCTTTTATGCATATATTTTTTTCATTTATTGAATCTATTCCAGCAGCATCAAACACAGGGACCAACTTTTGAAAGGGACAGTAGTTTATTATCACAAATGTTAACTAACTCAATCCTCTGCTCCTCCACCCCTAGTTATAAATAGTTTTACTGTCAATAGGGTGGAATCATTTACATTTCTTGGCCCCAATATCACACACAGTCTGAAATGAGATGAAAAAACATAACTACTCATATCAAAAAAATGTAAAAATTGTAGGAATGAAACTGGACTCCACTAAGGTCCTGTGTACAAGTACATCATGGGTTGGGGAAACATGCTGGAAATATAATCCAAGTCCATCTCTTTCAGTTATTCAGTTTCAGTTATTCCAATTATTCCATTTTCCATATGGGTTAAAAAGGTTATTCCATGTATTCCATTTCCAGTTATTCTGTGCATTCCATATTCCATATACAGTTATTCCATTTCAGTTTCAGTTATTCAGTTAAGTATCCATTTCTTTCAGTTATTACAATCATGGAAACGTTACTAGTCACTAATGGCAAGAATCACTAGACACAGAAACAGTTTCTTTACTATTGTAGTCACTCTGGTTAAGTACAGTAATTGATTCATTTATGACCTTTTCCTGATGTTCTAATCCCCCTCATTCAATCTAAAGTATGTTTATTTCATGTTTATATTATAAGGAGTTACCTGATATATTACTGGGTTGGAATGTAATTATGCATAACTATCCTGTTTTATACAGTATATTTGTGTTTTGTGCAATATATTTTTCACAACTGCTGTATATAAGGTGATGATGGCATGTATTGTATATTGTGTTCAGAGCTACTCCTAACAACTATTTTTTATTGATTAAAGCTGCAGAACATATAACAAACCTAATTTTGGATTATTTTCTTAAAAATCTAAAAAATAACAAAAAAGCAAAAATGAAAAAATGTATCATTATCATATCAATGCTGTATTGTGTAATAAAGTACAAAAAGAATTGCAAACTCAAAATCTTTCCAAATCAAAATAATTTCAGTTCATTAATAAATATTTGATAGCAAAAGTAGTATCAAGTAACAGTGGAGATAGTTTGAATCAGATTTCAGTAACACACCAAGGTACAATGGGGAAAATAAGTATTGAATGTGTCAATGTTTTTCTCAGTAAATATATTTCTAATGGGGCTATTAACATGAAATGTTCACCAGATGTCAGTAAACAACCCAAGCAATCCACGCAAACAAAGAAATCAAAACAAATAAGTCCATAAATTAAGTTATGTGTAATAAAGTGGAATGACTCAGGGGGGAAGTATTGAACACCTGAAGAAAAGGATGTGCAAATAGGTATGGAGAGCCAAGAAACCAGCTGCAATCTGTCAGTATTTAGAAAGCAATCCTGCTCCCTATCATTGCAAATTAATATCAGCTGGTTTAGTCCTAATTGATGGCCTTTAAAAAGGTTTCTTATTACCAAGGTGTCACACAAGAAACATCTCATGAAGGGTAAAAGCAAAGAGCTCTCTCATGACCTTTGCAACCATATTGCTGCAAAACATACTGATGGCATTGGTTACAGACGTATTTCTAAACTTCTGAATGTTCGAGTGAGCACCGTTGGGGCCATAATCCGGAAGTGGCAAGAACATCATCTCACGATAAACCGGCCATGACCAGGTGCTCCTCACAAGATTTCTGACAGATTAGTCAAAAGAATAATCAGAAGAGTTGTCCAAGAGCCAAGGACCACTCGAAGAGAGCTTCAGAAAGAACTGGAATTACAGTTGTTTCAAAGAAAACAGTAAGTAATGCACTCAACCACCATGGCCTCTATGCATGCTCACCGCACAAGACTCCACTGCTGAAGAAAAAGCACGCTGAAGCTCGTTTAAAGTTTGTTGCACAACATTTGGACAAGCGAATGAAATACTGGGAGAATATAGTCTGGTCAGATGAGACCAAAATTGAATTCTTTGGATGTCATTACACACCCCATGTTTGTTGGAGAAATGGCACTGCACATCACCCCAAAAACACCATACCAACAGTGAAGTTTGGATGTGGGAACATCATGGTGTGGGGCTTTTTTTCAGCATATGGTATTGGCAGACTTCATGTAATTGAAGGAAGTATGAATGGAGAAATGTACTGGGACATTCTTCTGCTGCCATCTACCAGGATGCTGAAGATGAAACAAGGGTGCACATTTCAGCAAGACAATGATCCCAAACACACAGCCAAGGAAACTCTCAATTGGTTTCAGAGAAAGAAAATAAAGCTGCTAGAATTGTCCAGTCAATCACGCGACTTGAATCCAACTGAAAATCTATGGAAAGAACTGAAGATCAGAGTTCATAGAAGAGGCCCCAGGAACCTTTAAGATTTGAAGACAGTTTGTGTGGAAGAATGGGCCAAATGCATGTGACTACCTTTTCCATACAGGTGTCTTGAAGCTGTCATTACCGACAAAGGCTTTTCTATCCATCCATCCATTTTCCAACCCACTGAATCCAAACACAGGGTCACGGGGGTCTGCTGGAGCCAATCCCAGCCAACACATGGCACAAGGCAGGAACCAATCCCGGGCAGGGTGCCAACCCACCGCAGGACACACACAAACACACCCACACACCAAGCACACACTAGGGCCAATTTAGAATCGCCAATCCACCTAACCAGCATGTCTTTGGACTGTGGGAGGAAACTGGAGCGCCCGGAGGAAACCCACACAGACACGGGGAGAACATGCAAACTCCACGCAGGGAGGACCCAGGAAGCGAACCCAGGTTCCCAGGTCTCCCAACTGCGAGGCAGCAGCGCTACCCACTGCGCCACCGTGCCGCCCAAGGCTTTTCTACCAAGTATTAAATAAATTTCAGTAAGCATGTTCAATACTTTTTCCCTGTGTCATTCCACTTTATTACACATAATTTATGGACGGAATTGTTTTGATGTCTTTGTATGTGTGGATTACTTGGGTTGTTACCGACATCTGGTGAAAATTTCATGTCAATAGCCCCATTAGAAATATATTTACTGAAAAAAACGACGCATTCAATACTTACTTTTCCCGCTATATAATCTGTTTAGCTGTCCAACATTAGTGCAAAGATCGGTTTAACACACAAACATATAATCTGTTTAGCCGTCCAACATTAGTGCAAAGATCAGTTTCAGTAAAACTTTAATGCAACTTATCAATTTAAGTAACATTTCAGATTATATAACAAAAACTGAGGCAAAAAAATAAAGTAAGTAAAGTAACATATCATAAACCTCACGATAATCACCAGCTAACAATATTTTATCCTGCTTATTAAACGCTATTTTTGTTACACCGTGTATTATTTTAGATCATATCTTTAAAAAAAAAGTCTTGCTACTCAGCGCTAGCCTACTACAACATTGTTTCCTGGTAACGGGCCCTTTTTGAAGTAAATAAATGACTGTAGGATGCAGCAATTTAACAATCAGAACTAACAAAAGTAATTAGAATTTACAATGCGGCCTTGGCGGCGTCTTCATAGGAAACTCCAGAATACTTCCGTCTTAGATGCTCCTGCATAGTTGTTGTGCTGCCGTGATACGCCATTTCACTGTTGCAGAGTGTACAAAACACAGCATTATTTGGCTTTTGCTTAAAGTACTCCCATGCTTTAGAGGTCCGCGGTCTTTTACACGGAGGACCAGAAGATGAACTAGGCGATGCCATGTTGATCTCTGGAAAGATGTTAAAAGCGCGATCTGTCAACGTATACTGCACCAACTGCCGAATTTAAATAATCGATTATGTCGACGCTCCGTAACAGCACTACTTGTGTTTGTTTAACCGTATTTACATTGCAATGTGTATGGATATAACTCCAAGAGAAATTCCTAACAACTATGTTGCCTGGCAATAAAGGGTGAAGTTGAAGTTAACATGCATGCATTTTGAAAGGGCGAGGAAACCTGGGTAAAAAATTCAAAGGAGACATGGGCAGAACGTGCATTCCCTGGCTTGAATGGGAATTGATCCCAGGCGCAAGAGCTATGAGGGAACACTGATGACCATTGTTATTCCTAAACAAACATCATAGGGACATAATTGTTTTTGGGAAAATTAACGTCTGAATTTTTTAGATGAAATTTTCTTTTCCAAAGACCTTTCAAGTTACAATACACATTTCTGTCTTTTAACAGTTCCTGTACTGTCAAGTTAAAAGAACACACGGAGCTTGCAGTGGGCATACAACAGGCTGTTTTGCATTTTTCCTTCAAAAATGTAGCCATTAGGCCACAGTGCCAAATAAAATTGTCATTACCAAGTGCACAAAAAATAATTATAAGAATTCTTTGTATAGCATTTTTCTCACTACACAATAAAACATCTTGGGTAAATGTTTTAAAAACACAAAGCCATGTTTGTTATGCATGGATTTACACAGTAAATTTAACGTCAGAAAGAACATTCTGCTTTAGTTAAACTGAAAATTCAATGAAGGACTGAAACCTACCTTTGGTGACAAATTTGAATGGAAGACAAACCAGGAGCCACTGATACAGCTACAGATGAAGTGTTAATTTGCATAGAAATTTACATCTACATTTCAAAAATTTACATTTACATTTAAAATAGAAATTTACTTTTAATCCTTACAAGCATTCCACTTTGCTACCTCATGCATGCATCTCTTTCAAAATGTAACCTACTTTTAATGAACTTTTTCCTCTCAGACATGTGAAAAACAGTTTACTGTACTCATTAACCATTTCTGGAACTTGTTCTACATTTGTTTAAAGTCATTTATCTTTTATTCAGTCTTTTATGAAATCAAGGCAAAGCCTTTTAACAAGTTTAGTAGCCAACCCGCGGCGTAGCATATGCCACATAATTATGTATTGATGGGTGAACACTTCCTGAACGACACAGTTGTCCAAATAGAAGTGAAAATAAAATTGAGCCCGGTGCATTCTTTAACTGCATTTTCTGCCTTGTAGCGCAGTGGTAGTGTTGCTGGTTAACAGTAAGGAGACTGTGGAAGATTTTGGGTTCGCTTCCCGGTTCCTCCCTGTGTGGATAGCGCTTTGAATGAAAAAAGTGAACATTTGCAAAATCCGTAACGGTGCGTTCAGTAAGTACAATGCACACACGTTTAATTTGTCGGCCACTTTTTGCCAGCCGTCTTTTCTGGTTTGGACTTATTTTGCACTGTTACCGCTTGTGCATATTAAATCTTGAAATCCTTCGACTAACTAATTAACTAATACCCACCCATCCAGCTTGTGTGAAAAAAATGCGCCGGTTCTTTCATCATTTTGTTGCAGCCTATCAAAGACTTGCTGCCCCCAACTCCTCACCTGAGTCGCTGTCGTCTGTGCACCTCTGAGCCACGTTGTCCTTTCATTGTTCTTTGCAGTTTTGGCTGCTTTTCTATATATAATCCACCAAGTCACCCGACCACGGTAGTAGGAGGGGGGGTGGGGAGCGTACACAGGGCAGGGACGTATTCAGAGGGAGCGTATGACCCGCACTCAGTGGGTATTCCTCGTTCGTGGGGAACAATTCGAGAAAGAGCTATCAATCTGTCAATCCTCTCCGTGTCCGGGCAGGGTGAGGTTTCCTGTGTTGAGTCAAATAAAGCAAGATTTGTGTGTGGCGAGTTGTTGTGTTCGAGCACATGAGCAGGCACTGTGAATGCCTTGAGAGCGTGGGTGGACGCATGCTGGATGAATAATGAGTATCTATATACAGTATCTTCTTAGATATAGACAGCGTCTGATAGTTGTGATGGTTTTACACTCCAGCACATTGTGGTGAACGCTGGTAACAGTCAGGCGGGCAGGCGTATTAGAGTTGGTGCTTTTAGAGTTGGTGGGCGTGTCTTTCTAGCGGTTCGAGTTCTTGGGCGGTGCTCTGTCGTTTGTATCACACGGTCGGACGACTTGGTGGATTATATATGATGATGATTAAATGTTGAAATCCTTCGAGGAACTAATTAACTAACTAACAATAACCCAGCTTGTGCATATTAAATGTTGAAATCCTTCGAGGAACTAATTAACTAACTAACACCAACCCACCCACCCACACACACACACAGCTTGTGTGAAAAAATGCGCCTGCACGGTTGGACGACTTGGTGGAATATATACAATGAACATTTGCAAAATCCATAACGCTGCTTTCAGTAAGTACAATGCACATGCGTTTATATAGTAAAAGGCAAATTATCCGCGACAAACAAACTGTTATAAATGCTGCATACCAAGCCACGGCGTAGTATACGACGCATAATCATGCCGCTTTTTAAATGTTTTTTAAGCAGAGGGAAAAAAATGAACATTTGCAAAATCCGTAACGCTGCTTTCAGTAAGTACAATGCACACACGTTTAATTTGTCGGCCACTTTTTGCCAGCCGTCTTTTCTGGTTTGGGCTGCTTTTGCAATGTTACCGCTTGTGCATATTAAATGTTGAAATCCTTCGAGGAACTAATTAACTAACTAACACCAACCCACACACACACACAGCTTGTGTGAAAAAATGCGCCCGTACTTTCATAATTTTGTTGCAGCCTATTAACTGTTTTAGACGCTGCATTCAGCAATTCACATCCGCGACAAACATGCCTCTTTTTACATGGTCCTGCTTTGGTGGGCGGGAAACGTTTTCCGTGTTCCTGCAGGACCATCTAAGAAGACGCCTGTTTACCGCAGAAACAAATTGCTGCATGTAGCGTGTAAAACAGTTTGCTATGGTGCACACGGTCGTGCGTCGTAAGTCAAAGTCAACGTGGCTCAGAGGTGCATGTGTACTGTAGCCCAGACGAAGATAAATGACGGCGTTTTTTTCCCAGTCGACGCGTTGGTGGGCGTGGCTCTGCGAGTTGTCGTCGTAATCCAATGGTCTTAGAGTTGGTGGGCGTGGTTCCTTCCTGCGTGCGCCATGGGCGGCTTACTTGTCTGCGGCTTAGTGAATCCACGCCCCTTCCGGCGTGCTTTCCATGGGTGGCTACTTGTCTTCCGGCTTAGTGAATTATATATATAGATGATGATGCAGATTACAGCAGTTGATGTGGCATGTTCAGCATCTAATCTGTCATTATTTAATTAATGTCATTATTTAAGGAATTTCTTGGAACAGTCACAAGACACTTTGTAATTAAATAAAAATTAATACAAAGCATCAAAAGATAACAAAGTGGACTACAAGATCATTTAAATTTAATATAATTGAGAGAGAAATAATTGAAGCACTGATAAGAGGCTGTAAATGTAGATATACTGCCAGCAAATCGGGGTATAAAACAAAGAACTCAGTGTATAAAGAATTTGTGACAGTATGAATTGTTATTGTCAATTGACTCTACAGAACAGAGTCCACATTAGTACAGTGTAGTCTGTAATTAAACAAATACAGGACAGATCTAAGGTTGGTGAAAGAAAAGGTGGTTTTTCAAGGGTGTTTTTGAAATGACAGATGGAGCCTTATGTGCAGACCTAGAAAAACAGCAACAGAGGATGGAAATAGTGAGATGTTTGTATCAGAATATTTATTTGCAAAAAAATGTATTTTTGAAAAAGAATTTAAGGTTTTGTTTGTTAAAATCAGTTTAACTAAACGTTTCAGTTTATTTTAGAGATGTACTTTGTCTGTTATTGACGATGCATTAGGCTGAACAGGCATTTTGATTTAACATCACCTCCTGCACATACTTCTGCAAGGCTTACTATAAATCCCATAAATATCTAAATATCAGCTTTTAGACAGTTCCAAGCTGTATCTATAATAAGTATATAGTAGGAAAGTGCTGTTTGTGAGTTTTATTTGTCCTCTTGCTTCATTTTCATTTTCTCTAGACAGCTAGTTTTCTAAAACAAGCAAACACTTGCTGCAGTCAGGATACAGTAGGTCCGATACTTTAAGTTCACATCTTTTAAGTAATATTTAATGTGCTCCAGTTGATTTATAATAACACTGATTGACAGTTAACCTATGTACAGTCTTAAGGCAAAAGAATGACTGATGATGACATAATCCCAGAGGCTTTTCTTATTGGCTTGTGAATTATATAAATGCATACAGAGGTCAATTAAGTACTATCTACAGTATGTATCTAGCTATGTTTGAAAATCAAAAGTAACTCGAGTTAATAACAAGGAACTCATGTACCTCCTGACTTTTTCTTCAATATGTATGTATTTCTTCTTTTGGCCTATCAGTTAAATTCAAATAGCCGGTGTCTCATCAATTGACTTCTGCAGCTGCAAGCTAGTGTAACAGAGGCACTATATAGGCACCTGACCCGACACAGATGGACACAGAGGCACATGTAAAATAAACCCAAGTTTTATTTTTCTTCACTCGTGGGCGCACGTCTTCCCTGTGACCCACAGGCAATACACAGTCCATAAAGCACTTAAACACACCAATATTCCTTTCTCCTTTACCACCACTCCTCCTCAGGCTTAATCCTCCTCCTCCCGACTCTGGCTCCCGAGTGGTGGTGGCTGGCCCCTTTTATAGCCCACCCGGAAGTGTTCCAGGTGTTTGACCACCTGGTCCCAATTGCACCTCCGGGTGGGGCTGAAGACTCGTCCAGCCCGGCTGTTGAATCCAGACAGCCCCCTCTAGCGGCCACCCTGGGCCCCAACCAGGCTGTGGAGGACTCCATCTCCCATGGAGCCCTGAGGGAGGTTGGGGAATCACCGTCGGCCAGGGAGGCTGCCACCAAGCGTCCCGGGGGAGGTATTGAGCTGCCCATGATTGGTCCCCTGGAATATAAGCAGCAGGGCTGTCCCGGCTGGGCATGGGACCCGGCCACTCGTCACACTAGTTATAAAAGTAAAATGTAACGACAAGCAACAAAGTATTTAAGTAGCCAAATGAACCCAATAAAACATCCTCATTACGACACAAGAAAGGGTATACAAAATATATTTTTTTTCACTGTGTTTTGATGTCTTCAAGGTGGTGGCCATCATTAGCAATGCACTCTTCGAGATGATTTTTGAACGCTCGCATGACTCATTTGGCCATTTCAAGGGGAATACTGTCCTTGAGGGCTTCTAGCTTTTGAGGTCGGTGTGTGTATACCTTTGACTTGAGATAGCTCCACAAGAAGAAATCGCATGGAGAGAGATCAGGCGAACGTGAAGGCCACCTGACAGCACCACACGGGGAGATCAGCTTCCCCAGAAACATCTCCCGCAAAACTTGCATGGATCTCCGCGCCGTATGAGCGGTTGCTCCATCCTGTTGAAACCAGGCATCCACCACATAAATTTCTTCTATTTGGGATCGCAGAAGTTCTCTAGCATTTCAATGTAATGTTCTGAAGTGATGGTGACTGTTGCTCCCCCCCTCCTCAAAAAAGTAAGGACCTACAATGCCAAATTCTGCAACGGTGCACCAACCTGTAATCCACTCACAGCAGGGGTCTCTGATGAAGTTCACAAGGGTTGGTTGCAGCCCAATAGCGAAAGTTTTGCTTATTTATGCAACCATTCAAATGGAAATGTACCTTGTCGCTGCATATGATGATGGCATCTTGATGAACGGTTTGCAGAATGTTCATGCACAACTCTCTATGGCTCTCCCAGTTCCTACACTACCATCATTTTGTATGGATGGAAATTAAGGTCCTCATGCAAAATCCTCTTCAAAGACGTGTTGGAAATGCCTAAGGCAGAAGCATGTTTGCGTGTTGAACGTCTAGGAGACTCCAAAATTGATGCCCTTATAGCTTGGATGTTTTCAGGTGTTCGTACAGTCAGAGGACGGCCTGGAGTTTTTCTGTTCAATGTTGTAACCATCTGTCTAAATTTAGCCACCCACTGAAGAATTGTTTTCCGATTTGGGACATCAATATTAAGAGGAATGCTGAAGTGCATTCGGCAGGCGCGTTGCGTAGTGATGATGGATTCATTGTTTTTGAAGAACGCTTTGACAGTGAAAGCACGCTGTGCACGGGACCAAGGCATGTCGCTGACTGAAAACTACAAGGGATTGCCAATCAAAAGACCCCCACCCCAACCCTCACGGCTGCCTCTACCTCGGGCAATGACTTTGAGAAGTGTGGTATTTCATTTTGGCTCACCCTGTAAATGAAAGCTTGACAAATTTCTTTGTAAATTCAATCAGCAATATAATGTATATGTTTATTGGGTGGCAAGGTTGGTGAAGTGGGTGGCCTTTTCACAGATAAAGTGTCCTGGGTTTAAATCTCACACACTTTAAAGTCATGCTGATTAGGTTAATAGATAATTCCAAATTGGCTGAGATGAGCGTGTGGATGGGTACATAAATGGAGCTTATGATAGTTTGGCACTCTGTCTAGGACTGTTCTCTGCCTTTCACCAAGTGTACCTGGGACAGGCTTCACCCATAGGCAAGTTGAATGCTTCATTACATCTCACAATGATAAGAAAAGAAAGCAAAATTATGCATGAAATATTTCTGCAGATTTTAACAATTAGTATTTACTTGCCAAATTAACAGAATTAAAAAAATGGAATGTGCAAAATTTTGGCCACCTTAGTAACACTGTTTTAATACAAATCCAGCTTCTAAATGTTTCTTGTAGCCAGCTAGGAATCTTTATTCTCTTGAGTTATAAATTTCTTTTCCATGTTTCCTTGCAAAATACTTCTTTGTCAGAAAAAAATCTTGCATCATTTTTCACACACTGCATGGTTTTAATAATATTCAGACCTTCGTACTGTGAGAGCCAACAGAAAACTTTTATTGCTGTAAGTACTTAGGCTGATTTGTAGTGAAATATCATTTTCACTTCAGTGTCTTTATTAACTCTACCACATTAGGATTTAGGGAATACTGTATATATAATATATATATACAGTATATATATATATATATATATATATATATATATATATATATATATATATATATATATATATATATACAGTTAGGTCCATAAATATTTGGACAGAGACAACTTTTTTCTAATTTTGGTTCTGTACATTACCACTATGAATTTTAAATGAAACAACTCAGATGCAGTTGAAGTGCAGACTTTCAGCTTTAATTCAGTGGGGTGAACAAAATGATTGCATAAAAATGTGAGGCAACTAAAGCATTTTTTTAACACAATCCCTTCATTTCAGGGGCTCAAAAGTAATTGGACAAATTAAATAACTGGAAATAAAATGTTCATTTCTAATACTTGGTTGAAAACCCTTTGCTGGCAATTAAGCAGATAAAAGGCCTGAAGCTGATTTGAGGTGTGGTGCTTGCATGTGGAAGACTTTGCTGTGAACAGACAACATGTGGTCAAAGGAGCTCTCCATGCAGGTGAAAGAAGCCATCCTTAAGCTGAGAAAACAGAAAAAACCCATCCGAGAAATTGCTACAATATTACGAGTGGCAAAATCTACAGTTTGGTACATCCTGAGAAAGAAAGCAAGCACTGGTGAACTCCGCAATGCAAAAAGACCTGGACGTTCACGGAAGGCAACAGTGGTGGATGATCGCAGAATCATTTCCATGCTGAAGAGAAACCCCTTCACAACAGCCAACCAAGTGAACAACACTCTCCAGGGGGTAGGCGTATCGATATCCAAGTCTACCATAAAGAGAAGACTGCATGAAAGTAAATACAGAGGGTACACTGCAAGGTGCAAGCCACTCATAAGCCTCAAGAATAGAAAGGCTAGATTGGACTTTGGTAAAGAACATCTAAAAAAGCCAGCACAGTTCTGGAAAAACATTCTTTGGACAGATGAAACCAAGATCAACCTCTACCAGCATGATGGCAAGAAAAAATTATGGAGAAGGCGTGGAACAGCTCGTTATCCAAAGCATACCACATCATCTATAAAACACGGTGGAGGCAGTGTGATGGCTTGGGCGTGCATGGCTGCCATTGGCACTGGGACACTAGTGTTTTTGATGATGTGACACAGGACATACTGTCTGCTCAAATCCAGCTAAATGCAGTCAAATTGATTGGGCGGCGTTTCATGATACAGATGGACAATGACGCAAAGCATAGAGCCAAAGCAACCCAGGAGTTTATTAAAGCAAGAAGTGGAAAATTCTTGAATGGCCAAGTCAGTCACCTGATCTTAACCCAATTGAGCATGCATTTCACTTGTTGAAGACTAAACTTCTGACAGAAAGGCCCACAAACAAACAGCAACTGAAAGCCACTGCAGTAAAGGCCTGGCAGAGCATTAAAAAGGAGGAAACCCAGCATCTGGTGATGTCCATGAGTTCAAGATTTGAGGCTGTCATTGCCAGCAAAGGGTTTTCAACCAAGTATTAGAAATGAACATTTTATTCCAGTTATTTAATTTGTCCAATTACTTTTGAGCCCCTGAAATGAAGGGATTGTGTTAAAAAATGCTTTAGTTGCCTCACATTTTTATGCAATCGTTTTGTTCACCCCACTGAATTAAAGCTGAAAGTCTGCACTTCAACTGCATCTGAGTTGTTTCATTTAAAATTCATTATGGTAATGTACAGAACCAAAATTAGAAAAAAGTTGTTTCTGTCCAAATATTTATGGACCTAACTGTATAAATATATATATTTATATATTATATAATAATATATAATAATAATATATATTATATATATATATGTATAATATGTATGTGTGTGTGTGTGTATATAATAAATATATATATATATATATATATATATATATATATATATATATATATATATATATATATACAGTCTATATAGATAGATTAGTTAAATCTATTCTTCTATTCACATGCACATTAATATGACATATCTGTTAATAGTAAAGTGTTTTTTTTATTTTTCAGTATTGCCTGCTTTTCTCTAGATGTTTCATTAGGCCACAACATTTTGCTGCAACAAGTTTCCAGCTTTTCTAATTATTGTTTTACATACTTAAGAGGTTGATGTCGTCAAACAGGTTTCATTCTGACAGCTATTCCATCCATCCATCCATCCATTATCCAACCCGATATATCCTAACTACAGGGTCACGGGGACAGCTATTCCATACAGGTAATTTTCATGTAAGCAACAAGATGCTCTGGACTACAACTCCAATGTCAGCAAACCTTTCTGCATGCCTTTGCAGTGATATGTGGGTTCTACTTTGCCTATGTGAGCAGTTTACCTCTTCCTTCAAATGACTTTTCTGGGTCTGTGAGATTTTCCTTGACTGCAGTACTTCCTATTAATTTTATGATAGTGGAAATTCCTGGCTGGAGGCTAGCCAGCTGCCTAGAAGAACCCGTGGTTGCTTATTGGCATATTAACATTCTCAGAGGTTCAAAGATCACGGTATGTATTCAGGTAGTTTAATGACTCGATCAAGTTTCAAGGCATAAAAGGTTTTAATTAAAAAAAAGAAGTAAAAGGAAGAAGAAACGTTAGCACATGCCACATTGTACGTTTTATTTTTTGAGTCTGTTAGGTTAGGCAAATAACTAGTAAATGGGCAGAAATATGTTTAAAACCATACTCTGCAGTAGTTGTTTTTAATTAGAGAGTTGGTGGAAAATGCAATGTCATATCTCTAGTTAACTTAACCTGCATATATGTGGTATGTGTGTTGAAAGATAGTGTACCTGGAGGAAAGCCCATGTAGACACAGGGTGGATGTGTAAATTTTACACAAGCAGTGACCATAGGAGGATTCAAATTTAGTGCCATGAGGCATGAGGCAGCAGGATCAGTCACTGTTTTATTGTGTCTCAATTGTCTGAACAAAAGAACAATTTCTGAGGCAGAACAAGATAAATACTTCAGCTTGCATAGTGCTACACATGGTTGATAAATGAAGACAATTTATATACATTTTTTAGAGGGTTAGTACCTGACTGACTGAGTGATTTTAGGAGTTTAATTTCACTAACAAACTTCTGTGTGGTTTATTTTTTAATTTTGATATAATTTTGAAGCATGTGTTTTTCTATCTTATGTATTTACTGAAATATTTAAAAATATACCTAATTTACATAGATTGTGAACAGTAAAGAAAGCATGAATGACACTTATAATACGGTAATTATATCCCAAAAAAAAGGTACAGAAATTTTCTAGTTGGCAGTAATTTCGCTTTTTCAAATGTATTTGCACTTGTTGATTGTTCTGTCAATGTAATTTCAATTTTTGTTGAAGGAGACAAATTGCTTATTAATTACTTTGCATTTTAGTCATTCATCAGTAACTGTAATACTGTATAGTACTTCTACAGTGAAAAGAAAGCATTTTAAAAACTTTTATAACAGACCAAAAATTGCATTGATACCACCAAGTATAGCATCAATAAATGAAAACAGTCAAATTTTTAATCTGTATATTTATTTTCATTGTTATGGCTGTGGTCGCAAAAGTTCATTGAAGAATTTTTTATATCAGTAATTTGTAAATCTTTGCAAAACATTGAACAATGTGGCCATAAGATATACATTTGCAGGTTATTTTTTGTGCTCTTCACTAAATATAGTAGTTGCACAAGTTTACAACCATAAAGTAATGAAAACATTTGAAACAGACATCATTTGCATACATGAATGCATAAGTTAGGTTAAACACACAGTAAAATTGAGCAATTTCTATTTGATTAACACAAAAATCACAGGTTTATTAATGTATTATAATAGAGATGAAAGCAGTTCACAACAGAGGATGGGAGTACAAAAATGCCAGTAAGCTGCATTGCTGGAGAAAATAAAGCTGAGGGTAGTTGTCAACAGTTGGTCATAACTGACAAAATCACAGTAAAACTCAGACGAAGTCATAGTTCTGCCACCTAGGCCATTTGTCCCCTCCTGGTTTCTACTGTACTATATAAGTGCATGCTGGGAAGTCTGTTTGGAAGATTAAATTCTTAAATTGTTGGATTCCATGGTTACACCCATACAGTATCTCTAATGTCACAAACCCAAGTGCAGGACTATCTGCTTGGCAATTGCTACAGCATAATACTGAGAAGAGAAACAAAAGAAAGTAACAGTTCATAATGACTCTCATGTGTGTATTTTTTGTGCAAATGACTATAAGAGAGAGTCGTAATATGAACAGCAAATTAACAGCTCTAATGAGGGCATGCCAGACTAAAATAATTAGACTTTAGCCAGGACTTAAAAGGCTGAGACCAATTGACCATCATTTAGAATAACAGGCAAATCATTCCATAGCTTTGGCACCCTGTAGCTAAAGGCTTGTTCTCTCACTGTTGTTTTATTAATCCTTGTAATCTTATCTGAAAACTCACTTCTTTCCTTCCTCAGTGTACAGTGTGTATCTCTGAATTATATAATGTTAAATTCTGTGCTACTGCCTGCATTATCTTCTTCAACTCCCTATCCATTAGTTCATAGCTGTCATGTTTCAATGTGCCCTTGGTCATTTTAGTTCAGCTCATTTAAATATTCACTTGCATCCTACATCACAATTTTATCATTTTTTTGATTATATAGGATTAGTAGAAATAGTCTGTCAGTATCTAAATTCTTTCTTCTGATCTCTCTGATTTTTTAAGCCTTAATTACTGTCTGTTTTATGTATAAGGAAGGAAGACTTCAGTTTCTCCACTTTGACTCTTTTCATTGTTATTGCAACTAGTGTCTTTTAGTTTTTAAATTTTTAACATAATATTCTCAAAGTAGATTAATCCATTTCAGAATCACAATGAGCAGGGCCTATGTTTGTAGTTTTAGATGCAGAATAGTATCTAGCAGGACACCAGTTCATTGCAGGTATACATGCATACTTATGCATATCTCTGGGACTGTGGGTAAAAAGCTGAGCAGACTCCACATGGACAGCAACTGGGTTTGTGATCAAACCCTAGACAACAGATCTCAGAAAGAATAAGCTGTGTGGGGTTTAGAAAGGAAACTCTTTTTTTTTTGCCTTATCTATGATAGATTAGTTTTCCCCTAGACTTAACTCTACAATTATTAGCTTCCTTGTCTGGCCATCGAGCAGAAAGGCAATGCATCTTAAAAGATCAGCATATATTGTAGTGCAGTTGCTGGGTGATATATTAACTACAGTTGGACCTTTCAGACTTTAGGCTAACAATCAGTGTTTTGTTGAGTGTTTTAGAAATGGGGAGTAATCTCAAAGAAGAGGTGTTTGTGGTGGAGTTATTATAGCAGCATGGTAATTTTAACTATAAAGGATAACACTAGTCACCAGTACCACTGGCAGAGGTCCAGCCTCTGATTTGTATGATTCCTGAAAATAGCAGAGCAGCTGCAGTTTAGCAGGTGACCACCAGTGCAAACGTAATTTCCCCTTCATTAATTAGTGGCATTCAATCCAAAACTTGCCTTCTCCAACATTCTGTACACAAATGAAGCACCTCGGAGTATTTGGCAATCAGGACTGCTTTCGTAATCAGAAATGAGATGCTCTGTACTATGAGAAGAATTGTTCTTGTCAAGAAATGCAATCCAAAGGCAGCAGAATTTCACATACAATATCTGCTTCTTCCTGGTGGACTGAGTATGACTACTGTCTCGCTCATTTTGCTGCAGAGGCAGCTCAGCCACCTTGTTTTGTGAATAGTTAAAACAGCGGGAGGGGCAACACCATTGCAGGGTAGCCTCTCCTGTTAATCTTTAACAGAAGCCCTCAACTCTGTCCTCATTTAGTTTACCATCCCACAGATTAATGCATTCTGAACCACCTGAAGGGCTGAGACTAGGATTTCAGAGGCAACTGGAAGATAGCAGTGAGGGAGTGTGACTGCTGAAAGCCAGTTTCATGACCTCATCTTAGGTATCAGTTTTACAGCGTTTTTAAATTTAAGAAGGCAACATTATTCTATTCAAGCCACATTTTCCTGAAAGGTAGGACCAGCTGTTTTCAATTGTGAGCATTGTTTTATGTTCATAAAATAGATTGCTGTCTAAGCAGGAAGGCCTATTGACCATTGTTAGAAAATATGGTAGGTAAATCTGAACTAGTCCTCTGTAATGCTAAAAAAAACACAAGTGCTCTTTTCATTGCTTTCTGTAATACAGATCCTGCAGGATCAAATGCATCAAAGGGCACAGAGAACAGTGCTGGCACCTACGAAAGGCCAGGTATTTTGCTACTCTTAGCAAAATGTAAGAAAGAGAGTTCAGATAGGCTCTTCATGCCCATAACACCTGAGAGCATTTACGTACTTTTCCACAGATAAAGCAGCCATTTTTACTCACTCATTCTATCAGTTGGCTACCGCCTGCAGCCCTTGTCTTGTTTACTCTGCTTATCTTATGTGGATTCATTTGAAATGCGTGCTATTTAGCTAAGTGTAATGTAGCAGCCTGGAACAGGAGCGTGAAGAATATGGACTGGTGGTGGGGCACAAAAAAGTTCTCCTTTTGAACTCTCTCTTTCTCTCGTACATAAATGTGCTTGCTGAAATTGACCTTGAAATTGAATGAAGGAAAAATAACTCTTGGCTCCCATCTTTTGAAAATTCAGAAAGTCATTGTTCTACAAAGAGTTGCTTCAGCAAAAGATCAAGCTAAGTAATAGAGTGTGCTGTTTTAACTCTTAGTAGTAATATCAGTGTGTTGTGTACATTAAATTATTATGGTTTTGGTAGTGTGTAAAATACAACTGACACTATATTTTACATGAAGATTAAATAATGTGGGTAGGAAATACAATGGATGGATTTGGTTTTAAGAGTAGCTAAACCTAAATCCAACATTTCTTATGACCGTGTGCTGGGTCCATCTTAATTATACCTCAGTACCAAACTTTTAAACCAATTTGAACTTCTCACGGTGTGGTTACAAAACAGTTAACTGCTCCATCATGACTGAAAATGTGTAAGCAAGCTGATATTATGAAAACTTGATGCTACTGATCTGATACAAGTCGTGAAATGTTATAATAGAAGCTGAAGAGTAACAAGTATACCTAATTTTCCTCATGGGGCTGACTTTGGGCTTGTGGGAGTGCATGTCGTTATGGGCTGTATTCCTTTAGCTCTTTTCAACTTGAAGTTGACACTTTATATGAAGGTGTTTTTCTGAAACAATAAGCAGATTTTTTGCCCACACCCAATTTCAGTTTCTCTTTTGTATGAGACCAAGTCCCCATTTGGAAATCATGCCCAATATGAGTATATATCTGTCTTTATTCAAACAACTAATTTTTGCACAAGCATCTGCTTCCAGCTCCCAAGCCGTATTGATAAATGTGTTTTCATCTGTTTTTGTAGAGTGTGGCTGGAATGCTTTTTCCTAGACAGTCTGTTGGACTGGCCCAGGCCTGCTTCTACTTTTCGGCCAGGTAGGTGTATTTAGCCTAACTACTGCACTATTTTTTTCAGAGAACAGAAATCTTCTTCTAGGAACAAAATAGGAAATATTTTTAATACTGGCACACGATAGAAGAAATCAGTATTTTGTTATTCTTTGCTCCTCTGCTTCTCTCTTTTACAGGTCTTATACAATGAATATTCTCTTTTTAAATGTTTTCACTTATATTTCTCCTAATTATAATATATATTTAGAGCAGTGACCTCCTTTTCTAATACTTACAGCATTTTCTTGTTATAATCACCAGCCTAATCCAAATTGTGGTCACTGTAGACTATAACTTATTATAGGAGCACCAGGCACAAGGCAGGAAGAAGCAACTGACACTATGCTAGTCCATTTCAGACCTTGCTTGCAGTTTTTGAATCAAGGACATGGAAGGAAAATTTGAGTATCTAGAAAGAAACCAATATAGACATGGGGAGAACATGTGAAATACACAAAAACTAAAAATTGGGCATGATATTTTAAATCAGGGCAGGGGATCCATGAGGTAACAGCAGTGTCTGATGTGTCAGTGAACCACAACCTTATTTTGGCATATTTACATTTTTTGAGCGGGAAGGCACCTTTTCCATTTGCAAAATTACATTGTTTGTTACAGTTGTTTATTAGCTTCTGCTCCCCTTTGTACTCTTTCTGGATGAGCAATAACCTCTTTGTAATATATTTTAAGTATTTCTAGTTCCATTTTCTTAGATTTTTTCTGACATGCATCCTCCCTTTTTAATAGTTTGCATTATTAAGGTTTTTGTGGCTCTGTGGTGGGGCAGTGATCAGCACAGCTAACTCACAGTTTCAGGAAATAAGGTTCAAAACCCAGTCTGGCCACTGTCAGTCTTAAATTTGCCCATTTTCTGTGTCTTAAGTTTTTTCTGTGGTGGTCCAGTTTTCCTCCCACATATAAAAAATATATATGTTAGGTTAGCTGGAGACCCTAAATTGACCAGTGTGAGTGATTTATAGCTGTATGATGTTCAGCGCCTTTCTGAACTTATTCACTTCTATAGTTCCTTTGTAATTTTTTCACAGTGTGCTTTTTTCTTTTAATGAGTTTTCTCTCTGTTTCTGAGCTATTGTAACTCTCTCTCTTGTATTCTTCTTTCTTCTTCTTTATTTATTGGTTCTTATTTGGTAGAGGATGGTTCCCTTTTTTTCTTAACTATACTGTGTGCTTTTTCATTACACTGTAGATTTGTGGTGTGAGACTCTCTTTAGTACTTCCTTTTAATAGCAAATAAAAAGTATAGGACATATTTTTTTGCCAAATGAAGAAATTCACTCAGGGTCAAACGGTGAGTCTGAATAAGCAAACTTGTGAATGACTGCTGTTCTAGACATGTAGGCAGTAACAGACTAGTTTTTTGTTTATTAGTCACAGCATAGAACTCACTCAGCCTGTTGTCATTTATTATAATTGTTCGATTTCAATTTAATGCATATGTCTTACTAGGTCATATTTGCAACACTACATAATGTGGAAAGTGGGCAGTAAATATTTTATATCATCATTCAGAAAGACCCTTGGCATTTAATTGACCATAATTTATCAGCTTCAACTCAAAGTCAGGAGCCAGTCAGTGTGCGCAAAGTGAGACCCACCTCTTGGTGGCTTTCCTATCTTGGAAAAGCATCTGCTCTAATCTTCCTTTACAAGCCGCAGTTGATAGTTCATATGGTAGCAAACTCTTATCTTATGAATGTAATAAGGTAATCATAAGCTGCTTTAATAGCCCAGTTATATTCCATTAAATGATTACCAAAACCTTTCAAAGCAGTATACACCGCAGAATAATGACTAGTAGCGAATTTTCTGTTAAATGTTTCCTGTTCTTAATAGCAGCAACACTTTCTGCACCATTTTCTTGAATATCTACAGTATATCTCTGAAGGAGTATAAGTATTTTGTGTTCTTTTTATTTTACAGTCAGGTTTATTACCAGCACTCCCTTCATTTCATTACAATCAACATTGCCTGTTTGTATACCATACTAATGTGGAGTGGCGTATTTAAAATCTTTGAATTCTCCAGGATGTGCTGGAAATAGAGAATCTAGCTATGTGGGCGAAATCTTATAGGAAGATAGGTGATTTGTGAAAATGGTGGAGCATTTTACATTGGCCAAATGTATGTACATGTGAATTGTATGCATGCTTACAATAAAAAATGAGTTGGAACAGAAAAGGAGAAGATTGTGTCTATCTTTGTGAGACATGTGATATAAGAATCAGCTCAAAAGAGTACAAAATAAGAAGAATACAGTATGGGGCAGGATAAGATATATGCATCTTCAGAAAATATTTCAGAAGGGATACATGTAGTGTATTGTAAATTTACTGGTGGTGAAGAAATAAAATAATAATAAAGCCAAAGCTGCACTTAGGAAAAGGAGTGTGTGGTAAATAATCAAGACTTGACACAACAAGAAGGTTTGGGGCAGCCTCCTGTATACTTGAAAGTTGGCCGTAAATGCAAAAGTTTTGAGGAAATGGTCTTTACAGAGTCCAAAACAGAACTGAAGAAATAGTACAGGAAAGGTGGTTTTAAAGTTGAAGAGGGGAAATGTTGTCAATCAGGAGAGGAACCAGAATGACGTCTTCTGGGGCTGAACCAGAAGTGAAGTCTTCTGGGCCGGAACCGGAAGTGCCACTATGGGAGCCAGGTGGAATTTCCCGCATTTGGTCTGCGGACAGACAAGAAATGATTAGTGCATTCTGCCAACGCCTGGTCTATCCGGGAATTACCTTGTTTTGAGCCCTTTAGCTGCCTCCCATGCGCACGTCTGTGACAAGTGATAAATCTTTATGTAACATAACACTTAAGCAGCAGTACTGAACTTAACTACAGCTGGAAATCTTTTGTACCTGTTTGGCATAAAGCAGGCTTACCTGTGGTGTTTTTTGTGTTTTGAAAACGTAAAATGATTTAGGGAGGTAACAGCAATGGCTATACTAAGTTATGACAATCAGATGTGACTTTGAGCCTGCTACAGCAGCAGTGCCTGCTGTTACAAGGCTGTGAACATGGCAGGAGCTGTATGTCACATCATTTGATTGACCTTTCCTTCATTTTAATATTACCTTACCTGAGACTTCAAACAGTCTGGGCTAATCTCAGTCTAGCTCCTTCTCAACTTTAACATATTATGATATATCAGAGAAGCCACGTCCACTCACTCAGTGTGCTAACTGACCCAAAACAAGTATTCTGACCTACGGTACCTGCAAGTCAACATTAAATGAATCATGGTTAGCAGTAAAGCATTTGTTGAACAAGATCTGAACAAAACGAGTGGTGATGCCGACTGTACAGGAAGACTTCAATGTAAATAGATTAAGGTGCAAATCTTGGCTGAAGACTGGTGACACAGATCCTGCATTTAGGCTCTATTGCATTTAGAAAGGACAATCTATTTATTTTAAGAAGCTGCTTTTGCAGGTATGCAGCAAAGCAACCATAGCTGTGATATACAGGGTGGGCCATTTATATGGATACACCTTAATAAAATGGGAATGGTTGGTGATATTAACTTCCTGTTTGTGGCACATTAGTATATGTGAGGGGGGAAACTTTTCAAGATGGGTGGTGACCATGGTGGCCATTTTGAAGTCAGCCATTTTGGATCCAACTTTTGTTTTTTCAATAGGAAGAGGGTCATGTGACACATCAAACTTATTGGGAATTTCACAAGAAAAACAATGGTGTGCTTGGTATTAACGTAACTTTATTCTTTCATGAGTTATTTACAAGTTTCTGACCACTTATAAAATGTGTTCAATGTGCTGCCCATTGTGTTGGATTGTCAATGCAACCCTCTTCTCCCACTCTTCACACACTGATAGCAACACCGCAGGAGAAATGCTAGCACAGGCTTCCAGTATTCGTAGTTTCAGGTGCTGCACATCTCGTATCTTCACAGCATAGACAATTGCCTTCAGATGACCCCAAAGATAAAAGTCTAAGGGGGTCAGATCGGGAGACCTTGGGGGCCATTCAACTGGCCCACGATGACCAATCCACTTTCCAGGAAACTGTTCATCTAGGAATGCTCGGACCTGACACATTGAACACATTTTATAAGTGGTCAGAAACTTGTAAATAACTCATGAAAGAATAAAGTTACGTTAAAACCAAGCACACCATTGTTTTTCTTGTGAAATTCCCAATAAGGTTGATGTGTCACATGACCCTCTTCCTATTGAAAAAACAAAAGTTGGATCCAAAATGGCCGACTTCAAAATGGCCACCATGGTCACCACTCATCTTGAAAAGTTTCCCCCCTCACATATACTAATGTGCCACAAACAGGAAGTTAATATCACCAACCATTCCCATTTTATTAAGGTGTATCCATATAAATGGCCCACCCTGTAGATACTGTGTTATAGCTAGTGTTGAAACCCAGATCCTGTTGGAAGAAAAATGGAACATGTACTCAAAATAACTTAGAATTCTAGTCAGGATGAAGTGTTGGCATGTTGGCTCTGGAGAGTGACAGTGTAGCTACATGAGGAGCAGCGATACTGCAGAGAGGTAGAGATGTCTGTAGAATGATGGAGGGTACTGTTTACTCAAGAAGTCTGTGACACAATTACCTTGCAGACCTTATAAGAATGCAGCTATGTAGCTTGATAAAATGTGCTAATCCTGCCTAGAACCTGATGTTTCACTAGGCAGAATATATCAAAGGAAGCTCCATAATATTTCAGTTGTGCATAATCATCCTATAGGAAGGGTTGCAAGACATTCCTAATAGTGATTCCTTAAGACAAATGTGGCTGGGTGCCAATTCTACTTAGAGACTGAAATTTAACATTGAGGTTTGCTGATGCTGTTGGGAGTCACATAGAGGCAGAGATCTTAAAAACTAATGATGAAGAGAAACATAGTTGTAAAAAGAAATTAATTGCATAATACTTGGAAAATACTGCTCTCAGAGTTACTGCCTAACTCCCAGATACAATATGAGTGTGTATTAAACCTGCCTCTCCTGGGCATCAGCTAGATCTGTTTCAGCATTTATAATCTTTAGCTCTCTCTTTTGTGTCTTTCCATTTTAGACAGCTTCTGATCTTTTTGTGGGTAACATCTCTCATTTTCATATTTATTTCCCTTGTCAAGAAGGACGCTGATATGCTAGTCAGGTTTCAGAGTCAGCCTGTTCACTTTTTTAATGCTGGCTGTGAAGGTAGAAGGAAGGGTGGTTGAGGGTTATGTTTGGTTGAAACCTGAAGAGACCCATCCATCCATCCATCCATCCTCTTCCGCTTATCCGAGATCGGGTCGCAGGGGCAGCAGCTTGAGCAGAGATACCCAGACTTCCCTCTCCCCGGCCACTTCTTCTAGCTCTTCCGGGGGTATCCAAAGGCGTTCCCAGGCCAGCCAAGCAACATAGTCCCTCCAGCGTGTCCTGAGTCTTCCCCGGGGCCTCCTCTCGATGCGGAGGAGCAGCGGCTCAACTCTGAGCCCCTTCCAGATGACTGAGCTTCTCACCCTATCTTTAAGGGAAAGCCCAGACATCTTGCGGAGGAAACTCATTTCAACCGCTTGTATTTGCGATCTCGTTCTTTCGGTCACTACCCATAGTTTATGACCATAGGTGAGGGTAGGAACGTAGATCGACTGGTAAATTGAGAGCTTTGCCTTACGGCTCAGCTCCTTTTTCACCACGACAGACCGATGCTGAGCCCGCATCACTGCGGATGGCACACCGATCTGCCTGTCGATCTCACACTCCATTCTTCACTCACTCGTGAACAAGATCCTGAGATACTTGAACTCCTCCACTTGGGGCAGGATCTCGCTCCCAACCCTGAGAGGGCACTCCACCCTTTTCCAGCTGAGGACCATGGTCTCGGATTTGGAGGTGCTGATTCCCATCCCAGCCGCTTCACACTCAGCTGCGAACCGATCCAGAGAGAGCTGAAGATCACGGCCTGATGAAGCAAACAGGACAACATCATCTGCAAAAAGCAGTGACCCAATCCTGAGTCCACCAAACCAGACCCCCTAAACGCCCTGGCTGGGCCTAGAAATTCTGTCCATAAAAGTTATGAACAGAATCAGTGACAAAGGGCAGCCCTGACAGAGTCCAACTCTCACTGGAAACGAGTTTGACTTACTGCCGGCAATGCAGACCAAGCTCTGACACCGATTGTACAGGGACCGAACAGCCCTTATCAGGGGGTCCGGTACCCCATACTCTCGGAGTACCCCCCACAGGATTCCCTGAGGGACACGGTCGAATGCCTTTTCCAAGTCCACAAAACACATGTAGACTGGTTGGGCAAACTCCCATGCATCCTCCAAGACCCTACTAAGGGTGTAGAGCTGGTCCACTGTTCCGCAACCAGAACGAAAACCACACTGTTCCTCCTGAATCTGAGGTTCGACTATCCGACGGACCCTTCTCTCCAGGACCCCCGAATAGACTTTTCCAGGGAGACTGAGGAGTGTGATCCCTCTGTAGTTGGAACACACCCTCCGGTCCCCCTTCTTAAAGAGGGGGACCACCACCCCGGTCTGCCAATCCAGAGGCACTGTCCCTGATGTCCATGCGATGTTGCAGAGGCGTGTCATCCAAGACAGTCCTACAACATTCAGAGCCTTGAGGAACTCCAGGTATATCTCATCCACCCCCGGGGCCCTGCCACCAAGGAGTTTTTTGATCACCTCGGTAACCTCAGTCCCAGAGATGGGGGAGCCCACCTCTGAGTCCCCAGGCTCTGCTTCCTCATTGGAAGGCATGTTAGTGGGATTGAGGAGGTCTTTGAAGTACTCCCCCCACTGACCCACAACGTCCCAAGTCGAGGTCAGCAGCGCAACATCCCCACCATATACAGTGTTCACACTGCACTGTTTCCCCCTCCTGAGACGCCGGACGGTGGACCAGAATCTCCTCAAAGCCATCCGAAAGTCGTTCTCCATGGCCTCCCCAAACTCCTCCTACGCCCGAATTTTTGCCTCAGCAACCACCAAAGCCGCATTCCGCTTGGCCTGCCGGTACCTATCAGCTGCCTCCAGAGTCCCACAGGACAAAAGGGTCCTGTAGGACTCCTTCTTCAGCT
The DNA here is from genome assembly GCF_900747795.2 of Erpetoichthys calabaricus. Taxonomy (NCBI): domain Eukaryota; kingdom Metazoa; phylum Chordata; class Cladistia; order Polypteriformes; family Polypteridae; genus Erpetoichthys; species Erpetoichthys calabaricus. The sequence goes on from NC_041396.2 coordinate 252,054,756, forward strand.
TGACGGCATCCCTCACCGCTGGTGTCCACCAATGGGTTCGGGGATTGCCGCCACGACTGGCACCAACCACCTTACGGCCACAGCTCCAGTCAGCCGCCTCAACAATAGAGGCACGGAACATGGCCCATTCAGACTCGATGTCCCCCACCTCCCTTGGGATGTGGTCGAAGTTCTGCCGGAGGTGGGAGTTGAAGCTACTTCTGACAGGGGACTCTGCCAGACATTCCCAGCAGACCCTCACAACGCGTTTGGGCCTGACAGGTATCTTCCCCCACCATCGAAGCCTACTCACCACCAGGTGGTGATCAGCTGACCGCTCCGCCCCTTTCTTCACCTTAGTGTCCAAGACATGTGGCCGCAGGTCCAATGACACGACCACAAAGTCGATCATCGAACTGAGGCCTAGGGTGTCCTGGTGCCAAGTGCACATATGAACACCCCTATGCTTGAACATGGTGTTCGTTATGGACAAATTCGTGATGAGCACAGAAGTCCAATAACAAAACACCGCTCAGGTTCAGATCGGGGGGGCCATTCCTCCCAATCACGCCCTTCCAGGTCTCACTGTCATTGCCCACGTGAGCATTGAAGTCTCCCAGCAGAACGAGGGAGTCCCCAGAAGGTATGCCCTCTAGCACCCCCTCCAGGGACTCCAAAAAGGGTGGGTACTCCAAACTGCTGTTCGCCACATACGCGCAAACTACAGTTAGGACCTGTCCCCCCACCTGAAGGCGGAGGGAGGCTACCCTCTCGTCCATCGGGGTAAACCCCAGTGAACAGGCTCCAAGTCGGGGGGCAATAAGTATGCCCACACCCGCTCGGTGCCCCTCACCGGGAGCAACTCCAGAGTGGTAGAGAGTCCAGCCCCTCTCAAGGAGATTTGTTCCAGAGTCAAAGCTGTGCATCGAGGTGAGCCCGACTATATCTAGCCGGAACCTCTTGACCTCGCGCACTAGCTCAGGCTCCTTCCCCTTGAGAGAGGTGACATTCCACGTCCCAAGAGCCAGCTTCTGTAGCCGAGGATCGGACTGCCAAGGTCCCCACCTTTGGCCACCACCCAACTCACACTGCACCCGACCTCCTTGCCCTCTCCCATAGGTGGTGAGCCCATGGGAAGGGGGGACCCACGTTGCCTCTTCGGGCTGTGCCCGGCCGAGCCCCATGGGTGCAGGCCCGGCCAGCAGGTGCTTGCCATCAAGCCCCACCTCCAGGCCTGGCTCCAGAGGGGGGCCCCGGTGACCCGCGTCCGGGCGAGGAAAAACGCCATCCAAAGTTTTCATTCATCATAGAAGGTTTGTTGAACCGCTCTTTGTCTCATCCTTCCCCTAGGACCAGTTTGCCTTGGGTGACCCTACCAGGGGCATAAAGCCCCGGACAACAGAGCTCCTAGGATCACTGGGACATGCAAACCCCTCCACCACGATAAGGTGGTGGTTCAAGGAGGGGCTGAAGAGACCAATTTTTCCATATTAATTAGATTGACCTCTAAATATTGCTTTAAACAGTGTGTCTTTGGCTCAGAAAGCTTTGATGCCATCTTAGAAAGATAACCATAAAAGCCCTTCAAGATATGTTTCTTTGGAAATACAGTATAGCCTGTCATTCCTGTCAGATTATATGGTGTTAAGCAGAAAATTTGGGAAAGTTTTTCTAGATGTGAAAATCCAAGTCATAAAGAATTCCAAATGATAATGTTTAAAGTTGCATTTCATTACAGCTAACTCTAATGTCTCAATTTGATTTTCAGGTATGTGTACTTTACACTTTTTCTTATGCACAATACTCTGTTCACATGCTGCCTTCTGCTAAATCCTTTACAGATTTGTGCGGCGGGGGACACCTGTGCTGCACCCTCATGCATGCAATGGATTCAACTGGGCACGCCGGATGACCTGTGATGGGAGCCAGGGACCTGGCAAAAAGCAGATGAGAAAACCACGTTGGAGGCTAACTGCAGCAGGACTGCTTGTGGGGACAGGGGCAGTGCTGGCCTATGGATTAGCCCGAGAACAGGCATGTTTTAGGATTAGAAAACACTATGACAGCACAGAATGCCCACAGTAGTGAAGTGAATTGACAGACTATCACATGTCTTGCAATACAGTCAAGTGAACAATGTACTTTATGGGTTGTACCTGTGGAAAGAGGCTTTTAAATATACAGTGGGTATAGAAAAGAATCACCCCCTTCTAAATGTTCCCACTTTTTTTGCTTTACAGCCTTCAGGTGGCGCAGTGGTAGTGCTGCTGCTTTGCAGTAAGGAGACTGTGGAAGATTGTGGGTTCACTTCCCGGTTCCTCCCTGTGTGGATAGCGCTTTGAGTACTGAGAAAAGCGCTATATAAATGTAATGAATTATTATTATTAGTATTATTAATGAAAACACACAAACCAATATTTTTCCAGCTTTACTTACTCAATGCTTTCTATAACATCCTTTCAACACGACAACAACCCGAAGCACACAGCAAAATTGACTACAGTGGCTGAAGGAGAAAAAAGTGAATGTCCTTGTGTGGCTCAGTCAGAGCCCAGACCTAAATCCCATTGAAAATCTGTGGAAAGATTTGAAGATAGCAGTCCACCAACGCTCACCACCCAATCTGACTGAACTTGAACAGTTCTGTAAAGAAGAGTGGGCAAATATTGCTCAATTCTAGATGTGCAAAGTTGATAGAGAAGTATCCCAACAGACTCAAGGCTGTGATTAAAGCAAAGAGTGGTTCAACAAAATATTGACATGGGGGGGTGATCCTTTATTAATCTCAGTATGTCTTGTTTTTCATTTTTTATTATTTTTCTGAACTGTAGCTGTGATGTCTTTCACTTGGATGTTATAGGTTGCATTAAGTAAATAAAGCTGGGAAGAAATATTTTTTGTGTGTGTTTTCATTTAAGGCTGTAAAGCAAAAAAAAAAGGGAATATTTAGAAGGGGGTGATTCTTTTCTATACCCACTGTAGTTCTTAATAGGTAGTTGGTTTATGGTTTGTGACTAAATTTAATATACTTGGACTGACAGATTTCCTTTTGAATAAGGGGCCTGTCCTTCAATGCCATACCTCTTGCAAGTGCTTTGACTTTTCATACAGGATACAGTGCATCCGGAAAGTATTCACAGCGCATCACTTTTTCCACATTTTGTTATGTTACAGCCTTATTCCAAAATGGATTAAATTAATTTTTTTCCTCAGAATTCTACACACAACACCCCATAATGACAACGTGAAAAAAGTTTACTTGAGGTTTTTGCAAATTTATTAAAAATAAAAAAACTGAGAAATCACATGTACATAAGTATTCACAGCCTTTGCTCAATACTTTGTCGATGCACCTTTGGCAGCAATTACAGCCTCAAGTCTTTTTGAGTATGATGCCACAAGCTTGGCACACCTATCCTTGGCCAGTTTCGCCCATTCCTCTTTACAGCACCTCTCAAGCTCCATCAGGTTGGATGGGAAGCATCGGTGCACAGCCATTTTAAGATCTCTCCAGAGATGTTCGATTGGATTCAAGTCTGGGCTCTGGCTGGGCCACTCAAGGACATTCACAGAGTTGTCCTGAAGCCACTCCTTTGATATCTTGGCTGTGTGCTTAGGGTCGTTGTCCTGCTGAAAGATGAACCATCTGAGGTCAAGAGCGCTCTGGAGCAGGTTTTCATCCAGAATGTCTCTGTACATTGCTGCAGTCATCTTTCCCTTTATCCTGACTAGTCTCACAGTCCCTGCCGCTGAAAAACATCCCCGCAGCATGATGCTGCCACCACCATGCTTCACTGTAGGGATGGTATTGGCCTGGTGATAAGCGGTGCCTGGTTTCCTCCAAACGTGACGCCTGGCATTCACACCAAAGAGTTCAATCTTTGTCGCATCAGACCAGAGAATTTTCTTTCTCATGGTCTGAGAGTCCTTCAGGTGCCTTTTGGCAAACTCCAGGCGGGCTGCCATGTACCTTTTACTAAGGAGTGGCTTCCATCTGGCCACTCTACTATACAGGCCTGATTGGTGGATTGCTGCAGAGATGGTTGTCCTTCTGGAAGGTTCTCCTCTCTGACAGAGTGACTATCGGGTTCTTGGTCACCTCCCTGACTTAAGGCCCTTCTCCACTGATCGCTCAGTTTAGGTGGCCAGCCAGCTCTAGGAAGAGTCCTGGTGGTTTCGAACTTCTTCCACTTACGGATGATGGAGGCCACTGTGCTCATTGGGACCTTCAAAGCAGCAGCAATTTTTCTGTAACCTTCCCCAGATTTGTGCCTCGAGACAATCCTGTCTCGGAGGTCTACAGACAATTCCTTTGACTTCATGCTTGGTTTGTGCTCTGACATGAACTGTCAACTGTGGGACCTTATATAGACAGGTGTGTGCCTTTCCAAATCAAGTCCAATCAACTGAATTTACCACAGGTGGACTCCAATTAAGCTGCAGAAACATCTCAAGGGGAAACAGGATGCAGCTGAGCTCAATTTTGAGCTTCATGGCAAAGGCTGTGAATACTTACGTACATGTGCTTTCTCAATTTTTTTATTTTTAATAAATTTTCAAAAATCTCAAGTAAACTTTTTTCACATTGTTATTATGGGGTGTTGTGTGTAGAATTCTGAGGAAAAAAATGAATTTAATCCATTTTGGAATAAGGCTGTAACATAACAAAATGTGGAAAAAGTGATGCGCTGTGAATACTTTCCAGATGCACTGTATGTCCTCAAGCCTGAGTTCTCCTAAGCACATTTCTGTCTGCTGTACTAACTTTCTGTTTTTTTTTTTTCTTTTTTCAGAGCAAACATGCTGCCTCTTCTCCAAATGACAACTCAGAGGTGCCATTGCAGGACAACTCCACTACCACTGCAACCAAAGCATATCCAGTCTATTCCCGGGAAGAAGTGGTTAAACACAGGACCCTGGCAGATCGAGTTTGGGTAACTTTCAAGGGTGAGATTTTTGACATCACAGACTTTGTGGGACTGCACCCTGGTGGCAACAAGATTATGCTAGCTGCAGGGGGTGCTCTGGAACCCTTCTGGGCTTTGTATGCTGTTCACAGTCAGGAGCATGTGTTAGAAATTCTTAGTCAATATAAAGTGGGAGAGCTGAGTGCTGAAGACCAATTGGAAAAATCATACAATGATGATGTTTCTGACCCTTATGCTTGGGATCCCCAAAGGCATCCTGCCTTGGTTGTCAACAGCCTGAAACCTTTCAATGCCGAGCCTCCGCCAGAGATCTTGACAGAAGATCCCATCACACCAAACACTTTTTTCTTCAAGAGGAACCACCTACCAGTCCCTCATGTTGACCCTGATAGTTATAAGCTGGAAATCTCAGGAACTGGCCTTCCTGACACCCTGACTCTTACACTTGATGACCTCAAAACTAAATTCGCCAAGCACACAGTTACTGCCACCTTGCAGTGTGCTGGAAACAGGAGGTCTGAAATGAACAAAGTGAAAACCGTGAAAGGACTGGAGTGGGGCCGGGGTGCCATTAGCACAGCAAGATGGGGGGGTGTTCGTCTACGTGATGTCTTGCTCCATGCAGGGTATAAGCCAGATAGTTGTAGTCTTGTTCAGCATGTGCAATTTGAAGGTTTGGACAAGGATGTGACTGGAACTTCTTATGGAGCCTCAATACCATTACACAAAGCCCTGAGTGAGGATGGTGATGTGCTTCTGGCCTATGAGATGAATGGTGAAGTTCTGCCACTTGATCATGGCTTCCCTCTGCGTGTAGTGGTGCCAGGTGTTGTTGGTGCTCGCAATGTAAAATGGCTTGGCAAAATCATCCTTAGTGCTGAGGAAAGCCAGAGCCACTGGCAGCAGAATGATTACAAAGGCTTCTCCCCATCTGTAGACTGGGACACTGTGGACTTTAGCTCTGCCCCTGCTATACAGGAGCTGCCCATTCAGTCTGCCATTACTGAGCCGGAGGATGGAGCCATTCTCGAAAAGGACAGTGACATGTTGACCATCAAAGGCTATGCCTGGAGTGGTGGGGGCCGGGAGGTGGTGCGTGTGGATGTGTCTCTTGATGGTGGCAAGACATGGTGTGTAGCTGAGCTGCGGAGTGCAGAGGGTGAAGAGGCACGTCCACTTGGCAAAGCCTGGGCTTGGAAACTCTGGGAACTCAGTGTTCCTTTTCCCCCTGACATGAACCAGCTAGACATTGTATGTAAAGCAGTGGATAACAGCTACAACACCCAGCCTGACACTGTCGCCCCCATTTGGAACCTGAGAGGTGTTCTGTGCAATGCCTGGCACCGGGTCAGAGTTACTGTGACCACACATTAGTGCGAACAAAGGGTTTCCAAAGTATCTAGAAAAGAGAATGAAGTAAACACTGTGACTGGCAGCACACAACTGGACCCGCATGTACACTGCACTTTAGGATATAGTGTAATGAAGCAGCATCAGCAAGCCATTAAAAGCAACTGATTCAGCCACCAGCTGCTCAACAGAAACACAAATGCACTCATACATGGGTGGTCCTAGCTGAATGACCAGTACTACCATAAAGCACATATATTTATTGCCTCAAGAGCAGCAGCTCACATATCCACCACCTCATTGGCTGCAACATAATCTCACTCAGCAGGGATTTCTTATTGAGACATGGCAATCGTAGAGGGTACTCTCATCCTTAGCAGCAGTACAGACACTCAAACAAGGTCACTACCTCCTCTGTAACAAAAAAAAAAAAAACATTCTTAGATAAGCAGGTGCCTGCGTGAACTGTGCCAGCACAAATACACACACACACATTGGAGTATGTGCATCATAAGCAGCAATATGTGTTGTACTTTGTTGGATTCTCACAGTGGCAACTCGTGAGTGAACCATCTGATCAGGTTTCAACAGAAGGAGGCTGACAATAGTACCATCTAATAAGCTGTATATAACTCCATTGAATATTAAACAGCAACATGATGAGACACTCACAAGGAGACACTCTTACGAGCAGTTACATGCATGCATGCTCATGAGAGGGACAGTGTCATTTTAGCAGCTTGTGTGCTACTCTGTAACAGGCATCATACGCTTTCACTTATACACGAGTAATGCCACATCTCGTTAGCATCAACAAAGCCTTCCACAAGTGTCATGAAAAGTAACGCACATGTAACTGCTTCATTAGTAGTAACACAATTATAATTGTAACCCATATACATTGTTATATCCATATCAAATGGAACTTATAAGTTTTAATCATTAGTTTTAATAAGAAATTAGATTCACAAAGACAACATCATATTTACAGACCAGTATCACATTAGGGTTCACAACCCAATCACCTACATAGGAGTATCATCATTATTTGCACTCAGTTTATCAGGTACACACAAGGACAACTTACTCCCATCCCCTCAGAAATAAGTACCATCACATAGGTGGAAACACAAGTAGACATGCACACCTTATTATTACCTTATATGTAGCACTGCGTGATCTGCCTTAAACCAATAACATACACAACAGATAAGTCATGAACAACAGCACAGTCTATTGACAAACAGTAGCACTCTTGAGTAGACAGCTAAATAGGCAGCAGCACAATCACATGCATGTTCAAGTACTGCTCTGTGAGTAGTGGCACACATATGCAGTGAGCTTTGACACAATCAAGTATATCTCCCTTTGGGCTAACTAAAGTACTAGCTTATCATGAAAGATCTTGTAACTACTAAAGGTTTGAAATGACTGCTTTTTACTTTTGTACCAGAGAAGACATTGAGAGGTCTACCATTGAAGTATCAATAACCCTACCCAGCTGGTTTCTTTCCTGTGTGTAGATGAAGGCCTGTTTTTTTCCTGTCTCATATGGGGGTGTGAGGTCCTGCTTGTATTATTTTCATGTATACTTAACTACTTATTTATCATCCTGCCAATACCTCTAACAGAAGATGAAGGACATAACCCAAAGATGTGTATCTGTGCTGCCTCTTCCGAAAGCCTACCAACCTCCACACTCCTAGTTTATCTGAAATTAATAACAGTCTGCTACTCTGGAGTCTGTTGGAAATGTCTTGTGAAGGACTGCCACTTTCCTGGTCATCAGGAATTTACAGGTAATGCTGATGGGCTCAAAACATGGTTCCAGATTCATCCGCACTCATACCAGCAAATGTAGACACCATTGTGCCTCTAAGCCAAAGGGCTGCTGGAACTTGCCTTAGTTAATAGTGCATTGAAAAATGCATAAGGAATGTATCTGAAGCAACCTGCTGAGGGACAATGTGATGAACTGATTAGCAAGACTTCCTTGTTGTGACTACCTATACCCTTAATAAATTTATATTCCAGTTCTTTGTCTGAAGTAATTTATTAGGTGTGTTCTGATGGCTGGTCAACTCCCACTGAGGGACTTCTTGCTGATCTTGCTGCTGGATCATATCAGTTTTAACGACTGAAAAAAAAATGCTCGCTGGGCACATCAACAGAATGCCAGCCTCCCAGTGTTGTCAGTCTTGCTCGCTCTTTTTTCTGACTGCCAATTATGAGCTGCGTGATGGAGCCAGTGCTGTACACAGGGTTAACAGGAATTACAAGTTCAATCACAGTCTGGGCCCTTTCTTTTCTCTTTTTGCATTCTATCATAAAACATGTGACATCAGACAGGCAATCTTGTCTTCTGTTTGTATTTCTTGTCACTGCATTATATGAATTGTACTTTTGGATGAGTATTAGTGGTTGTCGGCTCTCATGCAGACAGAGCCTGTCCCTACAACTAAACACATAATCAAATTTGAAGCTAACTAGTTGGAGTGACTCTCTGGATATGTCACATTAGGCGAATGCTTTCACGGGGGAGCGGCACTGTCTGCCTCCAACTTCTAAAGATTATGTAACTTTTGGCCACAAATGAAAATCTCTGGACAAGTCATGTCATGTGACATGACCTTTGGTCAAGACTAAGGTACCTTTGCGGCCCTCCACCCCCCACTTCTGAGGTATTATTTGGGCCTGTTCTATCTTCTTCCTGATAGTGGTGCACAAGCTAAAGTGCACTTCAACCTGTGTGGTATTGTGGTTATGACTTTGGCCTTCAAACTGTGTTTTGATCTAAAGTAAGTCATTTCACCTACTTGCAGTACATTTGGAAAGCAAAAAAAGAAATGTGACCAATTGTATTTCAAATATTAAGTGGTCTTTGCTACAGGCAACAGCCAAATAAATAAAAGTGAACTGGAAAAAGTCTCCCAGTTTGCATGCAAAAGCAGAGATGGATGTTTCTTGTTTTCCAGAACAGTTAATAAGCCGAAGCCAAACCAAAGTTGTTTCCCACAGTGTCTGTTGAACCTGAGATGAAAGTGGGGAAAGTTTCCAAGTGTAGTGCCTCAAGACGATGTGGGAGGTGTTTGTGAGTAGAGCTGAATCTGAGATATAACTGGTAATTGTTTTTGATGTTGCAAAAGTGGAGGGGTAAGCAGTTTATACAGGCTGCAATTACAGAAGCTAAGTGGGAGCTGAAGTGTATGAAATATAGGTCACTTTCCATTTCCTACTATGGTCAAATGGGGTCAAACTGGCACATATTTTCTGTTTTCCACTTCAGCTACACAAGTTGATTGAGAACTATCGGTTTGTCAACAACTGCCGAAAGGGAGGGGTAACAGATGGCTGTCTACTTTTCCCTGTTTGCCTGTACGGGCTGAGGTGTAAATGGAAGATCTATTGGTTCTTTGTTTAGCTGTATGAGCTAAGGTGTAATGGAAAGCTTCTTTCTGGTTCATGGCTTGGTTACAAGAATCAGCAAGTACAAAAATGATTCCATTGTTCCTGTAAGCTGCCTGTTTTGAAGTTTAACTCAGAGCAATTTTCAATTCCCCAGCTTAGCCATACAGGTAGATACATAACAGAGAGTTGCCTCATGATTTATAGAAGAGCAAGCTAAAGTGTAACTAGAAACTGTTCTGTAGTTCCCATTTATGAGCGGAGGAGTTTCTGGGAGATTTTCTATGACTGACAGTATATTTGCTTGGTGTGTTCTGTTCCTCAGTGTTGGTGCAGTAGCTGATTATCAGATTTTCTTCCCAGTGTAAGTGAAATGTTTCTTGTAGGGTATTTTGAGAGATATTTCTGATTTCCCAGCTTAATTGCTTGAGCTGTGATATTTATCTGGGAACTGTTGTCCTTTGCCATGTATAGCCAAGCTAGATCAGTCAGCCTGAGATGAACCTGGGTGGCTGTTTTTCTCTTTTATGCCCCTACCATCATGCTGCCCAGTCTGCCTTAGCTGTAACTTGCATTTCCTTCATATTTGCTCTTGTTTTGTTGAGCCAGTGTCACTTTGAATTCTGATTTTTTTGAAGCCTTCACTGCTGAGTTATCCTGTCTAAAAGAGTTGTTTCTTTACTGAAGATGAAAGGCAAACAGTAGGTATGGGCCCGGCTCTAGAATTTAGTAAGTTTAATTAAATCTTATGGTAAAAGGAAATACATATCTGAGAAAAAAAAAAATCACTGCCTTTTGGCACATTCCTGACTAGAAAATGGAATCTAGGACAGACATTTTCTGCATGTGACTACAATTTTGGTAATTTAAAGTGGTTCTTCTTAATTTGGACAGATATGCTTAACAAAAAAAATAAAATATTTGGTAATGTTTATTAACAGTAAAAGTTCATTTCTTTAAAATAAAATATTACCATCCTTTTCTCTACAAATGTACGTGTAGAAGTAAAGTACATTTTCCAGTGCTTGTTACCAAATCTGGAAAGAGGAATTAACTACAAAATGTAGAAGATTTAATGTGTTTGAAAATTTTCCTATTAGGTTGATTGATGAGTCTAAACAGAGCCAAACCAGAGATTTTTGTTGGTTCGTGTGAGAACCTCCTATTGTTCCACTAGTGGACTTATATCTAGAGGTGTCTTACTGCCATCTACTGTATGAAGTGAGAAATGCTTCTTTAGTTATATTTAACTGAAATGTCATTTTCAGTTGATAAGAAATTACATTAATTCAGTGTTTTTGTCTGGCACCTCTTAACTCACCAGTACGAGAAAATCCCACATATGATATACAGTTTGATTCATCTTGATGTCTAGTTTTGCAAGACTTCTCACCTTATTTTTGTCCCTTTAGACCTGAAAAAAACTGATTTTTGGCCATTTTGGAGCATGTATTGTGCAGGAAATTGCCTGTTTATGATAAAGAGGAAACAAATAGGTGTCTTTGGCAAAAATGGTCAGAAGGACTTGAAGTTCTACATGCCACATCAACCAAATCCAGGAGTTCACCCCTAATGGGATACAAGGGGTCAAAGTTCCTCCTTTTCACAAAATTCAGAAAAAATGGGGATCAGTAACTAGGCATGCAGAGTGCTGTTTTATACAATTTTGGGCTTTGATGGCCATGAATGTAACATTTTTGACATTTGATTCTTTACTGGTAGCCCTAGCCCTCTAAGAGCCACTCCCACAAGGTTATAAATGACAAATTTCAAACATTAACATTTAGGGCATCATTTTAAAATATTTACAGGTATGAATGTGATGTAATATTTGATTTTAAATCCTTTACTAGGGATCTTGCCCATTAAGGACTTCAATCAGAAGGCGAAAAATGACAAATTTCTATTACAATCCAGAAAATTTAGACTATAACCATTTACATTGAAGCACACATTTTCATATTGCAGTTATCTGTCATAGCTGTTCTTGTTTATTATATTCATCTACCTCATGAAGTAAATCCTTACATTTCTTATGAACATCATCTTGCCTGAAGAAGGGTCCTGAGTTGCTTCGAAAGCTTGCATATTGTAATCTTTTTAGTTAGCCAATTAAAGGTGTCATTTTGCTTGACTTTTCACTACTTTCATAATGGCTAACACGGTACAACACCCTAGTATTATGAACACCCCAAATTCAGGTGGCTTATTCAGACATATTCCTGAAATTATATTTTGTGTCAGTGTAGTGGCATGGCAGATAGTCCTGGCTTTGAATGTGATTGTGCTGATATGTTCTCCTTGTGTCCGTTTGGGATTGCCACCAACATAAGAAAGATGTGCATGTTAGGCAAATTCTGTATGAAAGGTGTCCCGTCCAGGATTGGTTTTTGCCTTGGGCCCAAAGCTGCTGTGAGAAGTACCAGCCTTAAGTGAATACATTGGTTAGAAAATGGATAGAAGCAAAAATTCTATTTTAGATTGTCTTAATTCAAACACATTAAAGATATCTTAAATTCTAAGTTTAATTACTGTAGTCATGTAGTCAATGTGTGCAATTCAGATAATGAAATGTCTAAATGCAATGACAGACATCACAAATGTAAATCTCACAAGTTATCAATTAGAAAATTATCTCTCAATTTAAACTATTAAAAATGGAACTGAATGAAAATTCTATAAAAAACTGAAAGTAAATTGGAATTATACTTATCTACAATTTAAATATTAAGTGGTAAAAAAGTATTATTTAACTAATGTCTTTATCCAAGGTACTTACAACATCTGAGATACAATTAATTGCCTTTCTTTTTTCAGTTGGAGCACACACAACTGAAGTAACTTGCTTATAGTCACACAATGACAGTAGCCAGATTTGAACCTATAACCTAAGGGTTTGAAGTTCAAGGTCTTAACTAAACACAATGCCTGAAAAATGTAGCTACAGATCTCTCAAAATCAGTCTCACTAGGTGAAAAGTACACATCTGAAAAGGAATCAGCACGGGGCATTAAATGTTAAAATACCTTCCTGTAAGGCCTGATTCTTTAAGATAGTTCAGGGACTACTTTTAAACTTCTAAATGTCAAGGGGAAACAACGTCTGTGCTGGCTATATGCATTCACCATAACCAACATTTGAAAATCAGCATCCGTTCACATTAAACATCTTTAATTAAATGACTTGGTTAGGTGCTCTTTCTACAGATTTGGAAATTAATGATAGTGTTATCTTGTTCTTGAAATATAGAGAGATGCTAATAACTGCCTTGGATTTGAGTGCAGAGAGGATTTCTTGATTTTCCTTTTTTTACTTCATTTTACCTGAATTTTTAGAAGAACAGGCCATTTAGCTTAAAAAGCATGAAGGTCCTATTGACCTAGACTGTCCAAAATAACTTTGAGCTGGGTTTGCTTAATAATAATTACTTTTTAATTGTCTGCATGCTGCAGAACTACTAATTTAGTTACTGATGTTTTATTTACCAAAAGAATTGTTGTTAGTTAAAGAATGGTTGGAACAATAGTCTGTAGCTCTCCAGTGCCAGGCTTTGGCACAAATAGTCTAAGGAGTTTGCTTTTCCCTACAACACTGTTCATTCACCAATCTATTTCCTGAGCTTGTTTAGGTTCAATACAGGAACCATTCGTGGGCAGGACTCCACTCCATTTCAGGTCACACTTGCATAAACACCTACACTTCCTTATAGAGGGCCAATGTAGAGTTCCCTATCAACCTAGCCTACTTGTCTTTGTGATGAAGGAGGAAAGTGCACACTGACATAGAGCCAACATGCAAAATATACACAGACAATAACCAGGATTGGATTCAGATCTGGTTTTCTGGAATGTTAACTACTGTACCATCATGCTACCCTCCTCTAACACTATATTTCACATTATATTGACCTTCAAACTGTAAGCAACACGTGCTCAACTAAAGTTATTGTTTAGATATTTCCCTAGTTAATGTATTCCTATAATTACAACATAATAATGCAATCTAAACCAGTGCAGAGCAACATCTTGCTTTTCATTTCTTCCATGCCTAAAGAGCTTAGTAAAATGATGTCATATAAAGAAATGCCAGACTTACCTTCTCTTCTTATTTTCTTTGCAAGCTTCTTATAATCTTTTGAATCTCATAAAATTCCATTGATTTCACTATTTCATCCATTCTCCTTTATCATAATGTAAGCCGATGCCAACACAAATTTGGCAAAAGTTCCTTAACAACTGATACATACCATTATAAAACAACTGCCTGTGTTACCTGACTTCACCTAGGATATTTCATAAGACAATGGGCCTCAGTTATAGTGTCTTCAGTTGGTCTAATATATCATAAGTATTCTGTAACGAAAAACTGTGTATATTTTTTAAATAAATATGTAATATCATTGGAAAGTATTGTGGTTTAGTGGTTATGGCTTTGGGCATAGGACCACAAACCCTGAGGTTGTGGGTTTAAATCCTGCTACTGCCTCTTTGTGACCATAAGCAAGTCGCTTCTCCTGACTGTTTTTCAACTGGAAAAACACATGAAATGTAACCATTTGTATCTCAAATGTTGTGCGCAGTCTTGGATAAAGGTGTCTATCAAATAGTAATGATGATATAACTAGGGCACTAGAGCGGCTTACTCTTGAACAAGCTACATACAGTTAGTTGTAAAAGAGTAAAACATCCCTGCATTACATTAATTCCTTCTTTTCATAGTGACTTGGTTTTGTTGAGGTCACTGCAAAACACAATATTACATTAATATATATATATTAATATTAAATTGTTCACTAAAGTATTTCTTTTCAAGTTTTTGACCAGTTGTATCTTCAGGCTTGTATTTTTTTGCCACAGCCATAGGCAGACAACAAACTTCTAACACTGAATTGTATTTAAATAAATTACTACAAACAGTAGCAGGCTGCACATTTAGGTGGCTTATGTAATGAACTGAATGTGTTTACTTTAGGGATTGTTTTCTCTAGTGCCTGAAGAGGAAGAAAACTGTCAGTACTATGTTTTGGAGGCTTCTTAAATGGTCGAGGATCCCTGTTTAAAGTCTGTGGATGTGAATATATAGGTTTAAGAATTTTGGAGAACGGTGAAGGGGGTTGAAGCATTCCTTTTCAAAGTAAACAGATGTTCATATAAATGCAAACAAACTCGGAAGACGTGGTGGGTGTCCCCTTTCAAAATCCGTGGATGCAAATGTATATTACAGTGCAGTAGCTCAAGGATCCATTAACTTTAAACTTATTCTGTCTGTCCAAAATGTCTTGGATCTGAGGATACTACTTTCACATCAACAGTTGTGGCCAAAAGTTTTGAGAATGACACAAGTATTGGTTTTCACAAAGTTTGCTGCTTCAGTGTTTTTAGATATTTTTGTCAGATGTTTCTCTGGTATACTGAAGTAGAAGTACAAGCATTTTATAAGTTTCAAGTAGAAGTACAAGCATTTTATAAGTTTCAAAAGATCTTTTTGTCAGATGTTTCTCTGGCATACTGAAGTAGAAGTACAAGCATTTTGTAAGTTTCAAAGGCTTTTACTAACAATTACATTAAGTTCATGCAAAGAGTCAATATTTGCAGTGTTGGTCCTTCTTTTTCAAGACCTCTGCAATTCACCCTGGCATGCTGTCACTCAACTCCTGGGCCAAATCCTGACTGATGGCAGCCCATTCTTGCATAATCCACGCTTGGAGTTTGTCAGAATTTGTGGATTTTTGTTTGTCCACCTGCCTCTTGAGGATTGACCACAAGTTCTCAATGGGGTTAAAATCTGCAGAGTTTCCTGGCCACTGACCCAAAATTTTGATGTTTGTTTCCTGAGCCACTTAGTTATCATTTTTGCCTTATGGCACGGTGCTCCACGTTGCTTACTGTTCATCACCAAATTGTTCTTGAATGGTTGAGAGAAGTTACTCTCAACGGATGTTTTGGTACCATTCTTTATTCATTGCTGTGTTCTTAGGTAAAATTGTGAGTGAGCCCACTTTCTTGGCTGAGAAGCAACCCCACACATGAATGGTCTCAGGATGCTTTACTGTTGGCATGACACAGGACTGATGGTAGCACTCACCTTTTCTTCTCTGGACAATCTTTTTCCCGGATGCCCCAAACAATCGGAAAGAGGATTCATCAGAGAAAATAACTTTACCCCAGTCCTCAGCAGTCCAATCCCCTTTTGCAGAATATCAGACTGTCCTTGATTTTTTTCTTGGAGAGAAGTGGCTTCTTTGCTGCTCTTCTTGACACCAGGCCATCCTCCAAAAGTCTTCGCATCACTGTGCATGCAGATGCACTCACACCTGCCTGCTACCATTTCTGAGCAAGCTCTGCACTGGTGGTGCCCCAGTCCCGAAGCTGAATCAACTTTAGGAGACGGTCCCAGCACTTGCTGGACTTTCTTGGGCGCCCTGAAGCTTTCTTCACAACAGTAGTAGAAATGTGTTTTTTGGGATTAAGTTCATTTTCATGGCAAAGTGCAACTTTGCAATTAATTACAATTCATCTGATCACTCTTCATAACATTCTGGAGTATATGCAAATTGCCATCATAAAAACTGAAGCAGCCAACTTTATGAAAATTGATATTTGTACTACAACTGTACTTGTCTCTTCCTGCCTCAACGTTCATAGCTACAGAGTCTTTTACTGGCGCTTGAGCTTTACAGCACTTGCTAACCACTGAACTTTGCATCTTCCATGAGTTTCTCTGAACCTTCTCTTTCCATTTGACACCTCACCTTACATGGCAAACATGAGCCTAGAGGTACAATCCTGTCATTTTTCAGCTTTATAACTAAACAGGTAATAGCCTCTTTGTTGATGACTGAGTGAGCAGGTTAGTCAGTTCTAGACATCTACTGTGAGGCCACACCACTGAATGGCGGAGAAGGTGGATGTCTTCAGCCATACATTTTTAACTAAACCTGCCCATATTAGCGCATCCTACGATTGAAGAAAAGTGGATCAGGCCCATTGTGGCTCTAAAAACTAGGATTAAGAAAGTTTTAAAATTTCTGAAGCAAACAGATAGATAGATAGATACTTTATTAATCCCAAGGGGAAATTCACAAATTCACAGATGAATATTTGCCTAGAATATCACAGACAGATTCCTATAAAGAAAACAAATCAGAGTGAGAGTCTGAAAGTATAATGACATTCTGAGGGTTCATTTTTCTATCTTCTATATACACTACATATAATATCTATATATTGTCACACACATGCACATGGGAGATGGTTTATAGGCTTGAATGTTATTATTTCTCAGTCGGACATGGGGTTAGCACTGTCACTTAATCCTTTTTCCTTTTGACCCTGCCTCTGAAGGACATCAGCACCAGTACACCCACTGTTGACGTCACTTCCAGCACCTTCGGATGACGTCATTTCTGGTACCTAGAATCGATCTTTCTGTGTCAGAATAATAGGCAAAAGCCATAAAAAAAAGGTTTGGGGCAGCCACCCGTATATTGTGCCCTGGCTGCAAATGGGTAATTCGTTTTTGAGTTGTTCACAGGCCTGAGTCCAAAACAGGACTGAGGCAGGTTGTTAAAGATGGTGGCTTTATTTGCCATGACAGGTTTTGAACCAGAAGTGACGTTGTCGTAGCCATCGGCACCGGAAGTGACGTCATCCTGGGCGTCAGATTCGGAAGCAACGTCGTCCTAGGCTCCGAATCCAGAAGTGATGTTTTCGTAGCCGCCGGAACTGTGCGGGATTTCCCATGGATGGTCTGCAGAGGATTGAGAGAGAGATAGTCAGTGCACCTCACCACCCCCCTGGTCTGGTGTGGGACTACTATTATTCAGGCCCTTTAGCTGCCCCCCAATTGCATGTGTGTGACACCTGTCACATCATTTTCTGTTCCGGCCTCCCTGACTTGACCTTTTGCTCCTTCAGCTATATTTATGGGCCCGTCTACAACCTGTTAGTCGGTTTGGTTTTGAACCCCACATCTGTAAAGACGTGTTGTTTTTTTTTCAGTATATGGGGTGGCCATCCTTAAACCTTTTTCTGTCTGCTGCCTATTTTTTTATTACAATATATAAAAGGCAAAGTTGACTGACTGACTGACTTACCCACTCATCCATCAACAAAAACATTCTATCTTATTTATTTAAAAAGCTGAAATTTGGCAAGATGGTATATCTAGAGCAGTAAGTATCTGCTAAGAGAGATCATTTCAATATACTGTATATTAATATTTATATTGATATCCATCATATCCACAATAGAAAAAGAATAGAACAATAGAAAAATTAAATACTCCAAAATTTAAAAAATATATTATCAGATTTGATTTAAATTTGGTGATGTTACAGGAAAAAAAAAATTAGCTGGAGATATGTTTTTTGTTTGTTCATAATTTTTTTTATTTGTCAGTATTTTTTTAATATTATGGTAAATTACATGCTCTGCTCTGCAATGAAAGCAAGCTTTATTTAAACTCAGGACAGAGCAGAAGCAATTGACAGGCCAAACAGCAGCACTAACCAATATATCGGATGAACGGCTCAAAAAGAGGCAGTGTCTTGGACAGGAAAAAAGAGACTTGGCAGTTACAGTAAGGTATGAAATGGAATGAGAAATTTCAGCGAAGTTCAATGAAGATGTGTAGGCCAATGATTAGGAAGTGTGGTAAAAATCTCAAGTGTTTGTTCCAGATGCTGTTGCTGTGTGCAGGTGTTGCTTCGCTAGAAACAAGAGAGGAGTGAAAGAGAAATAGAGGGTGAAGTTTCAAGATGAGGGAACAGACATTATAACTTTAAACTTAATGGGTCCCCCAAGAGCTGTTCCATTATAATATACATTCATATCTATGAACTTTGAAAGGGGACCCCAACTCCATTCTTTTAATTGCTTACATTTACATGAGTGGCTGCATACCGGTAGTGTACTCTAATATACCAACTAACATCATGGTTATTCATTCCACTCTGTCTACCTCCAGCCCACCAGAGGCAGTACTAGTAACTCCAAAGGGGAAACTGCACTTTGATCACAGTGCTTAAATCTTACCCTAAGGCTGGTATTAGATCATGGCACTTGAATTACATAAACAAATAAAAATTGCAAACATATAAGACCAATAATAATATATACTCACGTTTCACATTATTCCTACTGATTAGCTATTTCAATTTGGAAGAACACATTTTCATGTAAAATTTTGTTTTGCAATGACCAACAAAACTTAAGTCAGTAGGAAAAGCAGGAATCGATCTAATGCAGGGATATTTTACTCATGGACAATTATGTATAGCATATTCAAAAGTAAGCAACTCCTGTGGTCTAATGTTATTATTATTACTTATTATTTGACTGCTGCCTTTATCCAAGGAAACTTACGACATTTGAGATATAATTAGTCATATTTTTTAGTCTGCACAATTGGAGTACAGTCAGGTGAAGTGACTTGCTCATGGTCAGACTGTGTCAGTAGAAGGATTTGAATTCACAGCGTTTGAATTCAAAGGCGTTAACCACTACAGCATACAGTCTGCCAATAATATTAACCCTTAGTAAAAAAACAAACATAAACTACTACATACAGAAAACAGTTAGTTATACATAGTACTTCTGATACACCCAAGTCTCAGTACAGCTACTATATATTAAAAATGCTAAGGTCTGTCTGTATGATTACTCATGAACTTCTGGGGCTAAAACATTGATATTGGTCTTAATTGAAAGCTTAGGACTTTATACTTTCTGGAAGTTAAAAAATATGTAGGCAGCTGCAACCTGTTGGCCACGACCTGTGTGTTATGTTTACAGCAAAGTGATCAAAAACAAACAGATAACTACCATGATGGCAAAACTTAAAAGAACAGCAGCAACATCTGCTGAGCATCAAGCACATTGCAGCAGGTGATCAATTAATGAAGAACAAGAAAGAATAAAAAGACAAGAAGTTATCCTGAACAGAAAATTTTAGGTAGTGGCAACTTGGTGGCCATAAAGGAAGGAAATTGGTCCATGGTTGTGTGTTTATGGGAAACTGATTGAGAAACCAAGTGATAACTATCATAATGGCAGAAAGAAGAGTGTCAGTATTTGCTCATTATCAACACAATGGCAAAGGTGATGTGACGAAGAATGACAAAGAATAACACAAAGACAAGCATGACACAATCCTGAAAATAAAATTATAGGTAGCAGAAAACTGGTGGCGATAAAATATGGCAAAGTGACTTGTGGCCCTGTGCTTACCATGATACTGAATGCAAGTACACTCGGGAGACAGAAAAGCACACTTACAACCGAGAAGATCATCAAATTGTTGAAACTTATAAAAATACGAAATAAATGTTTTTACATTCTTACATCAATAGCTAAGTTTCCATCCAGTTTTTTGCGACGTTTTGTTATCGACAAACAGAATATACGTAAAAAAAATGTGCGAAATTTGCTGTCTCCAGCCTGTTTCCATCAAACTGGCTTTTTATTGATAAAATGGTGTGCGTGGTGACGTCATCCCCCCCCCAAAACGAACTGTCGCATAACTTTTGTTGTATCGCGAAAAAAATCTGCCCTTGAGCCGTTTCCATACATAATTTTGTGTAAGTCGCAAATTATCTACCTTTTGTTTTCCACGTTACACCACCTCTACTAAACAAAGAAACAAAGAAATGGAGAGATTATTCAGACAGTTTTTTGAAATTTGCCAGCTTACTGTTATTTCAGTTTCACAAATAATTGGAATTGTACATAATATCCGAAGACGACAGCAGAATGAAGCAGTTGCTTGTCTGATAGCCCTAGAGCTCGAAGAAAGTACCCCAGTGCGACGAAACCCACGGGTATGGGAGAGACGACGGAATAAGACCTTCTGGGAGGAGGTGGTGGAGAGACACTTCACTGAAAATCTCTGGCTGCAACATTTTATAATGACACGGCCGACGTTTGAGATGTTGTGTGGATTAATCAGTCCTGATGTTGCGCCCATCACAGGTTGCCACCGACCACCGGTTCCAACCCAAAAGCGGATTGCCATCGCCCTTTACAAGCTGGCAACCTGCGCCGAGTATAGAGTAGTTGGAGAAACTTTCGGGGTTAGTAAAACTACCGTCCATCGATGTGTATATGCTGTGTGCACCGCTATTAAAGAAAAATTAATGCGGCGTTATATCAGACTTCCGACTGTAGCGGAGGCCAATGAAATTGCATACCGCAATTCCTTGGTGCATCTTGTGCCACAGATTTACGGTGCGCTGGATGGCACGCATGTGTCTATTCTTCCCAAGACGGAAGGCTACCGCGATTACATTAATCGCAAAGGGTGGCCATCTATTGTTCTCCAGGTCCTTGTAGATGACAGGTGCACGATACGAGACATTTGCGTTGGCACTCCTGGAAGTGCCCATGATGCAGCTGTATTTGCAGCATCGGATCTGTACAGGTGAGCCTACCTTTCAACATCCCTTCACAGTGCGATAACAACTGAATTAACCTGCTTCCCTTAAGGTTTTTAATTAAAACTGAAATTTGAATTAATACAAAATAACGACGTTTAATCAAAAAAAAAAACTCTTCATCAGACCATGCGAACCGCTCCGCCATTCTCGTTTTGATTGCACGTGATGAAAATGTGACACATTTATTTGCGTTAAAGCCCTTTTATCCGACAAAAACTGTTTCCAATGTAGTTTTTGCGACATCTGAAGTATCGATATGGAATTTATGCGCTAAAGTTAAACGGAAAAATATTATGTCGACATGTACAACATTTTATCGATAATTAGCATTTCCATCAGCTATATCGGTAAAAAAATTGAAGCGCTAAATATTTTTTCGCAAAAACTCCTTGGATGGAAACCTGGCTAATGTTTCCTTCAAGAACACTACGTAGTAAAGTTACGTTAGCGCTGGGATCAATGTCAAAATTATTGTTTCAATTTTGAGAACAAGAGTTTGTTGCCGTAAAGTCCGCTTGCTCTAGATGTGCCACCATGAGTAATAAAATACATTGAGTTCTAGAGGAACTGATTGAAGTAGTTTTTTTAGAAAAAAAATAAGTTTCAACAGCTCCTTATGTTTATGTTGTTAATTTTTATGCGTCTTATTTTAGGACTGTTGGGATTCGCGTGTTTCGCTAGTTATAGCTAATATGGTCACCATTACTTAAGCAATGTTTACCACTATCTATTTTTACTGTGTTGTACGAAGAAAACGTCCAAGGGGTAAAGCCTACACGTTATCGCCAATGATTGGTCGTCACATTCATCAATAAAAAATCATTTCAAATTAAATTAAAAATTAGAAAAATTATACTTAACCGAATATTAACCCATCCAATACCAAATGCTGACTTGCAAGTAATGTTGAGTGAAATGAAAAGACTCGCGAAATGGTTGAATGAGAAACTATCTTGATTAAAGTTTCTTATTCTTTTTTTTTTCTTTTGAAGGTTTTGGCCTTCAGCGTTACATTCAGGCACTAGAGGGCAGCGTTGACTGGGCCTCCAAACGAGGACTCCGCCTCTTTCGCGCATCTCGCATGACATAGCAGCACTTCCGCTGGCGCCCGGATGTGCATCTCTATTGAACATGGCGACTTATGTGACGGACGAATCTGGTATGTGAACAAATCATAGAGAAGGTGTAATGGTGGTTGTTGCATCTGTAGCTTCTGGTTAATTCTTAATAAGAAGATCGTTTTGGTGTTATCCCCGATATCTGTGTGGTTTCTTTAATTTTTCCTTAGTAATCGATTTAGCCATTTATACATGTTTGTGACGGCGGGCTACGTCGTATCGGAGCGGCGTTTTGTGAGCTTTGCAGTGCAGGATTTTCGATGGTGTTGCTTTATCTCGCTCGCGTTGCCGGCCATTATGTCTCCACCATTGATTGGCCTGAAATCATTCCTGCAGAATACTGCAGCACTCGACCACCCCGCCCCCTCATCCACGTTGTTCACGTTTTGCATGGGCGCCAACGAAATAATGGTTATACAAAACCCCTTCGTCCTAGTTAGCTAAATAGTACTTTCAAATCTTTTACAGCTTCGAATCTCCGTGTAGCTTCTGGATAATTCCACTACTATTTATGGGTGAGTAAAAGGCCAGAATGGACGCAGGTTTTCACTGCAGTTACTTTGAGTCTTTGTTTAATTGCGTTTAATTTATGACGTTGCATATAAAAATACATCTGCATTTTTATTGTTTGTGGGATCACTGCTTAACATTTAGCACTGCATATTTTGGCCAGATACGTTGTTTTCCAAAATCCACGTCACTTATGAAGAGTAAACACTTGTTGTAAACGTGCACAGACTTGCAAGAAACTCAGTTTTATTAGCGCTTTTTGGAAAAAGTAACCCAACAGAAACCAATGAGAGTTTTAATGTGATCTTTTATGATTTCGAGTTTAAATGGATCTTAAAATGCTGACCAATGTCTGTTCCCATATTTTGACGTAAAGATGGCTTAAATTGATGGCAGTGCACTCTGCCTACAATATGATAAGGCTTCGCGATATAATATTCCATTGATATGAAATAATAAAAGAGATGTACTGTATTATTTTTAGTGTTTATTATTGAACATGCATATATCAATATTGTATTTTATGTTCAAATCAGTGCACATAAACTTGTGCTGCTTTTTTTAATGTAAATTTTATTTGAAGAAAGTAATATTCCATACAATCAAGTTGAAATTAACAAAACAGAATTCAACCCCCAACCTACGTTTCAACATATAACATTTTTATAAATTTTCTTTTTTAATAAAATTTAAAGTTAACAGATATTTTCACTGCATAAGATAAAGTGTGTTGCTTTGCAAGTAATAATTTTACTGTATTTATTCCTTAGTTTTTGTGGGGGGTTGGTTCCAGGACCCCTTACAGATATCAAAATCTGCAAATGCTCAAGTCCCTTTTATGAAATGACGTAGTATTTGGATGTAGCTTCCGCATATCCTCCTGTATACTGTAAATCATCTCCAGCTTACTTATAATAGCACTAGCTGCACTAACACTTAAACAAATTTTAAGCTTCTTACTGATTTATTGTGCAAAAGCTAGACTCGTTCTTACTGACCTTATAGCTCACATCAGCAACCAACATGCCACTTTTTAAAAGATGTAAGATTTTTATTTTTTCATTGAGAGGTAGTTCTTTACACTTCTTCTTAGATTCTGAGTTTGCTCTTGTTGAGTCCTTTCACACTACTCATTGCTACTACCAATGACTGAAGAGGAAATAAATGGATTATTACCAGACCTCGAAGGGTGAAAGTGGATGGCTGGCAAGTCTGACTGACCCTGTCCCCACCCACCCAGTTTTGGTTTTTGGAACTTTTTGCAATTTATTGATTGTATTAAAATCAAATAACATTCCATACAAGCAAGTCAGGTTTAACAAAACTAGGCTTGAAACACATCAACCCCCACCCATGAGAAAGAGAGTTAGGCCAGCAGAGTAAAACTTTAAATTAGTAAAATTAAGTAAATAGATAAATTAATAAATTAATAAAAATAAATAGAATAAAAAAGAGGGGTGAGAATTTTTTAAAATATTTTCAATCTGCAGTTGGTTGAATCTGTGGATGTGGAGGTCCAACTGTACTCTATATAAGTGACAGTATCTACCAATAGTAGAAACTGACTGCAGCACAAAGCCATCCAAATTTAAGGTTTATCTATTTATTTTCTGAGTAAACATTAAGCATTACCCCAGCAGTGATTATCTTTTTATTTCCTGCTTAAATGCCTTACTGACCCATTAGATGTGGGGTCCTGGCTGAATGTATGAAACACTCACTCGCTAGGTATGGATGTAGCAGGGACAGATGTATGAATTGACCAGAAAAGCAAGAATTTGGCTGCTTTCTGTCTCCAGCATGCTAGAGGACTGCTGTTTAGAGAAATGAAAGATTTATTGCTGTATAATTCCTCCTTGCTGTAGTTTTTCTCAGTTTCTGAATCTGTATCAGTCGTAAGTGTATCAGTGTCTCGAGCACTTGTCCTCTCATCTTTCACAATATATATATGAAATATATAATATGAAGTGCAGTAACTGCAGTTTGCTGCACCCAGTAGCCTCTAAGTGTATCATGAAACACTTCCAAAGCATTGATAACTTTGTACTTTGCTGGTCCTAAAAGAGATTGATCTTGTATTGGCAGTATTTTGTTTGGTAATACTAAGTACAATTAAGTTTTCTCTCCTGCCTTGTTTCAAGGATATAACATGCAGGATTGGCACAAAGTACGTTGTTAAGCTCTACTACAAAACAAGTTCTAAAACTATTTATTTTTCCAATTGTATTTTTTACAGGTATATTTGGTATATACATACGGGTAAAGCTGGGAGCAAAAAAATAATTGGTTGTTATTTTAGAAACATTGCAGTTTGGTTCATTTTACATGTATGGAACGTATAATCAGATGCATCTGTCATCAAACGGGCCTAATCTGTTTCAGACTTAAAATAGCAGTTTTCATTGCAGTTTGAAATGGACTTTAGATTATCTGAATGTGTCCCCACCCATACTCTCAAGATGGCAAGACAAATGGTCCTCACAATCGTTTATTTTTTAGACAGTGGTAGAGAGTTAAGGCCATAAAATAACTTTACTCAATTTTGTTGGATATTCATGGCTAAAGATTGTGAGGTCATGAACCATCCTTGGGGCAGAGCATAAATTTATTTCATGACAGGCTTGTGCAGGTACATGCTCTTGCACCCACAGGAGGCCAATTTGAAGTTTCCAGTTGCCATGTCTTTGAGATAAAGTACCTAGACAAAAAAGCATGCAGTAATGGGTAGGAAAATGCAGAATTCAGACACTAAACTCCACATCTGTGTATGTGGAAAATAATTATTTTTAAGTTTGATCAAACATACTTGAGGACTCATCCATGATTCATTGGCCTGGGAGCATTTAGAAAATCGGGTGAAGACAATCCATTTACTGCCCTGTGTAAAGTAGCTATTTTAGAGACACAAAGTGAGGTAGCCGTAGGGAATGAGCAAACAACTTGTCGGACTTGACAGGAAGAATTTCACTGTACTCTGTATGCATAACAAAAAATGTAAACATAAAATTGTCTGTTTTACACTATGGGGTGATCCCAGGGTAGGTTTATTTATGCACAATGTGTGTATTGCTTGAGCTGACTTGTTGCATATTACCTGTCAGGCAATGTTACTAAATGATTTAAAATGTGACCAAATTTTTATTTTGGCAACCTATTTATAATAAAGGAAAAAAAGAAACCTTTCAAAATATTAAATACTAAATTTAACTCTAGTTTTTGAGTGATGTTATCTGACTGTGATCATTTTAATGAATACTTTAATTAGATTTTTCTTTTTCTTTTTTTTTTACATTTTACTGAATTTATTAAAAGCAAGACACATTCCATACAAGCAAGTCAAACTTGACAAAACTAAATTCAAATCAGCCCCTGCTCATGAGAAAGAGAGCAAGGCCAACAACCACAGTAAGAGTAGAAAATAGGGGGAGAGAATCCTTTTCCCCAATATAAATGCCAGATTTCAAAAAAATTTTCAACAGATCCTCTATGTGAGAATCTGAGTTTTCTAATTTCAAATAGTGTTTAACATCAGTTAACCACTGACTTTAAAAGAGGTGGGTACAATTCTTTCAGTTGAGCAAGATAAGTCTTCGTGCCAATAGTGAAATAAAAGCAATTACAGTTTGTAAGTACTTCTCCACTTTAAGCCCATCTGGGAGTCCATCAAACACAGCTGTTAATGGATTAGGAGGGATAGTGACAACAAGGCTGTTTGAAAGGCATTTGAAGATTTTGGTCCAGAATGATGTTAATTTGGTGCATGCCCAAAACAGATGGCCCAATGGGGCTGGAACTTGATTGCAACATTTTCAGGTTGGATCTCACCCTGGAAACATTTTGGACAATTTTAAATGAGACAGATGTGCTCGATAGATAATTTTAAGTTGAACAATTGAATGCTTTGCGCATATCGAGCTGGAGTAAATTCTGTGCATGGCTGCATTCCACTCCTTTTCTGAAATGATGAGTAAGAGATCCTTTTCCCAATGTACTCTGGGATCTTTGAAAAGAAGGGACTTTAAAATGTTTTTATATATTACAGAAATGCTGTGTGAGTCCTTAAGACTGATTAATATTTCTTCTGGAATAGAAGTAGGTGGGAGGTGAAGAAAATTGGGCAGATTTTGTTTAGCAAAGTTTAAAATTTGGAAATAGTGGAAAAACTGATGAAAAGTTAAATTTGGAGTGAAATTGTTCATGGGATGCAAAGACGTTATCTATGCATAAATGTCTAAGTGATTTAATAATACGTTTTAGAAACATTAAAAGCTGTACAGTAATCCCTCCTCCATCGCGGGGGTTGCGTTCCAGAGCCACCCGCGAAATAAGAAAATCCGCGAAGTAGAAACCATATGTTTATATGGTTATTTTTATATTGTCATGCTTGGGTCACAGATTTGCGCAGAAACACAGGAGGTTGTAGAGAGACAGGAACGTTATTCAAACACTGCAAACAAACATTTGTCTCTTTTTCAAAAGTTTAAACTGTGCTCCATGACAAGACAGAGATGACAGTTCCGTCTCACAATTAAAAGAATGCAAACATATCTTCCTCTTCAAAGGAGTGCGCGTCAGGAGCAGAGCATGTCAGAGAGATAGAGAAAAGCAAACAAATCAATAGGGCTGTTTGGCTTTTAAGTATGCGAAGCACCCGCGGTACAAAGCTGTTGAAGGCGGCAACTCACACCCCCTCCGTCAGGAGCAGAGAAAGAGAGAGAGAGAGAGACAGAGTTTGTTTTTCAATCAAAAATCAATACGTGCCCTTCGAGCTTTTAAGTATGCGAAGCACCGTGCAGCATGTCGTTTCAGGAAGCAGCTGCACAAAAGATAGCAACGTGAAGATAATCTTTCAGCATTTTTAGACGAACGTCCATATCGTCTAGGTGTGCGAACAGCCCCCCTGCTCAATCCCCCTACGTCAGGATCAGAGAAAGTCAGCGCAAGAGAGAGAGAAAAGTAAGCTGGGTAGCTTCTCAGCCATCTGCCAATAGCGTCCCTTGTATGAAATCAACTGGGCAAACCAACTGAGGAAGCATGTACCAGAAATTAAAAGACCCATTGTCCGCAGAAATCCGCGACCCAGCAAAAAATCCGCGATATATATTTAAATATGCTTACATATAAAATCCGCGATGGAGTGAAGCCGCGAAAGGCGAAGCGCGATACAGCAAGGGATTACTGTATATGTTTGAGAGGGTGGAAAAAGGTGGTTATTTTGCAGAGGTGCTACAGATAAAATCTTCTCTATCTTGAAGTACTTCCTACATTGGTTCCATATTCTGAGTGAATGAAGCACAGTTGGGTTGTTAGTATATTGCCGATAACTTGTATTTAATGGGGCACAAAGCAAGGAATATAAAGAAGTACTGCAGTATCTTATTTCTATTACAGACCAAGCCTGTGTGTGTGTTTATCTATTTGTGTCAATGTCCAGGTTTTTATAGCTTGTATATTTGCCACCCAGTAGTAAAATTGAAAGTTAGGTAAAGCTATGCCACCTTCTGCCTTAGGTCTTTATAGGGTTGCCCTTTGGATGTGTGGAAGTTTTGAATTCTAAATAAATAAGGTTATGATTGGATCTAACTTCTTCCTTGACAGCTTAATTTAAAATCATAAATCATTTTTTTAATTAATGATTTTTCATTCAGATGTCAATTTTTTTTTTTTGTGAATTAATAGGGACAATAAAAGAGATGTCAGTATAATGAAAAACTGCTTGAATGCATGTGCAAAGCAGTAGTGTCACCTAAATTTATTTTACATTATTTGCTCACCTTCATATCTGCAATATTACTTTAGTATGTTGTCTGCATCCTTTTTTAGCTTGAGTCTCCTGTGAGCAAGCAATTAATGAGCTTGTCGAGTCACAAGCCAGAGTAAACAGTAGTGCCCAAAATAAAGCAATTGTCCCTTATCTCCAGTACGTGACAGCTTGAGCCCAGAAGAGAATTTCCGCACATGCAGCCTGCCACTTATACACTTAAAGTAGCAGGAAGTGTAGTTTGAAATTCCTGGGCTCCTTTAGCTTTCGTCTTTCACATTAAGAACTTGTGTGACCCTGGTGCATCTTGGATAATAGTTTAGGTAGCTCTCACTTTGCCTTTTTTAAATTTTATTCATTTTTTATCTAATTGGTGGTCTGCTTTGCAGCTTTCCTTTGTGGAGAAGAGAGGTATTGCATCAGAAGTTCAGTAGTCTGTATTCACAGTCCTTAGACTTGGTTATAATGAATGTAGATTAGGTTGTAATATAAATCTGACTATTTTGTGGTATTAAGTGGGATATTATTTGATTTAGATCCAGCATAATGTAAATGCAGGTTGTGATTTTCAAATAACCAGTGACGCTGATGATGTATAATAGTATGCTCAAAGTTTCATTTTGCAGGGTTCCTTGTAAACCAATGACAGACTGCTCCTTCCTTTGAATGCCACAGTGGCTGTACTTTTTTTCCAAAAAATCTATTAATTAGTAACTCATCTGTACTGGAAATAGAGCACATTCTTTAATGAGAAGGCTTAATCCATCTTTCATTCTACCAGTAAGGATTGTGTAAGGAGCAATTTAAATAGATATGTAGGTAGATAGATGGAATTTTATTTGTTCCTAGTGGGAAATTTTCTTATCACAGAGAAGTCCTATCAGCAACAAAAAATCAAATCGTCATCATATATCTATCTACTCATCCATTTTCAAATCAACTTAATACATTTTAATGCTGCAGAGAGAGAGAATCTAGCATTAAGATATTGAGGTAAATGCTAATCCTATTCTGACAATTAAAAAGTAGTCTTTTTTTTATGTAAATAGAGTATTGCTTTTCCGTTTGAACGTACATCCTGAGGTAGAGCCTTTTTATATTTGCATTGACCTTAATATTAATCAATAAAAAGAAACAGTTTGTAAATTAAATTAAATTATTCTGTTCTTGTTTACTGTTTAAGTTAAGAAAATGACATCAATTGTACTTTGTAACCTTAATCAGTGTTAGTAAAACCATCTGCTGTCAGTATTTTGTCGGGTTGATGGTATTCAGTAGTCAGTATTCAGTGGTGTTTATAGACCAGTGAAATATTGGTGAGTCAAAAAAAACTAGTAAGCAGGAAATATACCTAAGCAGAAGACAATTTTATTTCTGTTTTCTTGTTGCCAGGAAAATATATTGCAGCAACACAGCGGCCAGACGGGACCTGGAGGAAGCCAAGAAGAGTAAAGGATGGTTATGTTCCTCAAGAGGAAGTGCCGGTGTAAGCTCTTGGTCAATGGGATGGCAGTGGGGCATTGATTTAGTGTATTTAGCGTAATTCTTTCATATTTTTTCTTTAGCGTTTTTTTTTTCTTTTTTACACTGTGCAGTTCTCATTCAACAAAGTGTTTCTCGGTTAATTGAAATGTGAAGTAACTTTATGTGGTTTTTCAAAAAGGAAAAATTGCTCCTCTGTGACTGTTTTGCATGCATGGTATTTTCCTCAGACCCTTCCATTTTTTTTAAGCTGTAACAGGCATTGGAAGCATAGTCTACTTTTTTTTTAGGTAATATCTCTGAAATTGTCACAGAAATTTTGGTTTTATACATTTCTATGGTTATAGCAAAGGTACTAATGAGGTAGAGTTGAGAATTTAGTGTGCATTATAAAAGATTAGGTACCCTGGAATGGATGATTGTATTAAGCCTCAATTTGAATTCATTTTGAGGTTTTTAATCGCAACATGTGTGGAGTGAGAATACTGTACAGTTATAGAGGGGCATAAAGTTGGAGCGCAAAAAAGTATAGCAATGGCAGCATGAATACATACTCCTACTTTTTGCCTTTGTTATGTTGCGTTAATAATAGAATGCTCCATCACATGGTGCTTTATAAAGCTAGCAAGATTATGATAAAATATTAATGCTAAATTTGAAACATGCAATAGTACAATAAATGTTTCATTGGCAAATAGTCAGACTTTGGAAGCTTAGCAAGTAGATTTTAAACAGTGAGTATCATAAAGATATGTACAAGGCCATGATGGGAACATTAAAAAGGTACTAAACAGGATAGATAGTCCGCCTTTCCCTCCATCCCATGGGAAAATGTAGCTTTTCACAGAATATTATAAAGAAAACCAAAGAGAGAGCACAGATATAGTACATATCGTCAGTGGTAAACTGAACAGCAGAAAGTAACCAAATGAGATGTATTGATTATGCACTGCTAGGGTATAAAGACATATGCAAAGTAACAGAACAGGATAAATTGATCATTTCTGGCTAGCGCTTTTTACAAGTCAAGTCAAATCTTACAATTTCGGAACAATCGGATGGCCATTATCAGAAGGTCTCAGCTACTTTATAGGTTTTAGGTGGTATAAGCAGTGCAACTAGGTACTGTAATTCATGGTTATTGGAGCAAATATATTTTAAAGTCAGCTATAAAGCATAAAAGTGAGCCCAAAAATACGGTTGACGGTATAGTTCCTTGCACCTGTTGTTCAGAAAGCTGTTTGTCACACAGAGGGCCAAAAACACATGTAACATGTTAGAAAGTAATGTGGTCAGAAAGCACCAATATGGGAATTCTGCACCAGTGCAGATAACTGATAATGTCTATGTGCCTATCTGCCAGTACCAATATACACATTTATAAACTTGAAAGAAAAATGAAACAATCTATTTGAACGAGGAATACAGAGAAATGTAACACTTATTTATGTAACACTTCACTTTTGCATACTAAGTTTAATCATTAAAAATAACATCTGCCACATTTGTCTAGCTTACCTGCTGGTTTTATGGGAAATTGTTTAGCAGACTGTTGCTATGAGTAATACTATTGTGATGGAACAAATTCAACAAGAATTGGGAAAAAAAAGTAAATTGAAAATGTAAAATGATACAATCAGAAAGGATTAAGTAATATCACTTAAGACTAACAGTAACTTTCTGCACATCATTTACATTCATTAAAATAAATTACTTCTGCCAAACCACATTTAGCACATTTAGATGGCTATCTACTTCATGCTGTAGTCTTAAATACCATGTAATAATTGTCTTTGTTTTTGGTGGAATAAATCTAACCACAACTGAAAGAATTATATTGTAAGAAGTAAAAAGCATTTGAGAAATAAATATTTTTTGTGGAAGTTTATCATTCTTGTTTTTTTTAGCATGAGAGGGAGGTTTTTCATAATGAACAAAAGCATCCCTGTGGCTCTTGCACAAGTTTTTAAACATGCATACAATATACAGCATTATATACAATAAAAGATTGGCATGCATTTTGAATTTTACTGGGGCAGACAGATTAAGATTTGAATGTTCATATTAAGAAGTAAATATACAGTACTTGAATGTGGGGTAATTGTTCAGGGTGCTTGAATGCATGTCTGTACCATATGTGCTGTTTTAATTTATTATTGATAATTTTACTTTTTCACTGTAAAGTATGAAATGCTTATGAGTTGGGCAGTAGAAACTCGCATGAAAAATGTTGATTTAATGAAGGTGACCAACTCTCACAAAAAGCAAAATAGGAGAGATAAGACACACCACACTCTTTCACTGAGATTAGAAAACCAGACAAAACTGTATGTAATTGCTCAAATGTACAATGCAGTCATTAATAGTTTTTCTTTTATTCTATCTATGCTTTTTTTTTTCTTAGGGACAACAGAACCTTATATCCCCTGCCTTATATCATTTTTTTTCCACCAGTACATAAACTGAAGTGCAGTATGGTTTTAAGTGTTTTGTAATTATTTATTTATTAGGCAGCATATTTCAAAGCAATATGTAAAATGAGTTTTAATTGTTTATTAGGAAAATACTATATTATCACGGACCGACCCAAATTCTAAAGCAATGGCTATTGTTTGCTCAGTGTCTAGACAACAACTAAAACAGAGGAATCTGATGGTTTAACTAATGACTAATAACAGTACAGGGTAAAAACTGAGTAATATGTATTGGGTGATTCTAAAAGGCTTGTGCAAAAACAGATCTATAGAATTTTGCTATATTGCAAAGCACATCTTAAGTAACACAATAAAGTTAGTGTGAGGCAATTTATTAATTTATTTGCTGTCTTTGACTTGACAGCCCTAGTTATTACTTATGAATAATGCTTTAATGATCACAACAGAGGTATTTACCTTTTTTATTTTTTTTATATATAAATACTCGCCTATCTTGCCACCTGGCTGTTTTGCCAAGGCTTCTGTATTTTCTCCTGAAGAATTTTCTTATTGAAGAGTATGCATGTCCCCTTGTCAGTTATCTTAACCCTTTTCTGCTGTGGACAGTCTACCTAAGAGTTGCTTGTTTTCTGTGTTCAATGCTTGCTCCATCTGAGCTTGCAGCATTTTATGTTCTGGTGACTTACCACTGCATCGATGCAACATTCCTTGTATCTTGGGTCTACAATAGTGACTACACAGCAGATGGGTTCTGTGTAAATGTCACTGAAACAAATTTTACAGCCTCCAAGAGAGAGCTTTTAATGGTTTTGACTCAGAAGTGCTCAGTAGTCATTTTATTGCATTAATTGAGAGAATCACATTAGAAGCCAAGGCTTCAGATTGGCAAATTTACCTTGTCAATTGTTTAAATGGGACATGAAGTGTGATTATATTCTCAACCAAATCCCACTTATTAGATGTTAGAGTTGCAGACAACTCAAACTCGGCAGCATATGCCCTGAGAGTTCTTTCTCTTTTACTCCAGCAAGCTTTGCAGCATATAAAATGTGCTCTTCGATCCAGTAGCAACGGCTTGGTAAATCATTTTAAGCTGCATACCAAGCTATGTTTGTGTATTTTTGCACAAGAGTTGGCTAATTGTGTATGCTTAAAATGACTATCATTCTGTTGTTTGCTATTATATCCGAGAAACTGTGCTAGGATAGTACACCTGCCATCATTCACAGCAAGCTGTAATGTATGAGCCATACATGGCAAACTTGGCTATCCAGCGTCCTCCATAGCCTTTGCCGTTACATGAATATTAATTTTGGGTATTTTCCACAATTCAAACATTCTTTTAAATACCATGGAGAGTGCAGTGCCAGTGTATGATTATGAGCATTCTTCGGTGTGAAGGATTCCTTTCTATAATTCAAAATTCTGGTCAATCTACTGAGCAGTTACACTAAGCACACTCCTAGGACCTGTATACAATGTTCATACATCAGAGGTAAAGCTTATGACTGACATTGTCAGGAATAAGTTTGTGCAGAGGACTTGCCTCAATACTGTGTAGCTCTAGCATCGCTACTTCAGAGAACTAATGACTTCTGGTTATTGTGTAACGGAGCTTGAGATACTCAGTAAGCCTTCAAAATCCTGTGTCTTCCACAGCAGAAAATGACTGACCATGCAGAGCAATAAATTCCATCACCTTTGTAGTTACCTTTGTTATAATTGTTTTAGCCTTAAGCTTGTCTTTTTGAAATTTGATTTTTCAAGAAACTAATCAACAGGTTGAGCGACTGCAGTTTTTGATTTGTGCGTGGTCATGTAGGATTCTTCTTTTTCTTCGAGGAATTCTGTGCATTTGTTAGGATGGGTTGTCTTCATGTATGTAACTAAGTGGCTGGTATTTAAATTTTGCACATTGGTTCTTTCACACAAGATATTATTTAAACAAGTAGTACAAATGCCACATTTTTTGTTGCTGTCACTTAGAGAAACTTTCATACCTCAGACATTATTGCACAGTAGCTCAGTCTCGCCTAAACGTCTTCCTAATCCAAAACAGAGTGAGTGCATCATCAAATATTGGATTGAATCATCAGCCAAATGTAGTCATTGGTCCAATGCCAATAAAATAATTT
This sequence comes from Erpetoichthys calabaricus, assembly GCF_900747795.2. Classification (NCBI taxonomy): domain Eukaryota; kingdom Metazoa; phylum Chordata; class Cladistia; order Polypteriformes; family Polypteridae; genus Erpetoichthys; species Erpetoichthys calabaricus. The sequence continues at coordinate 252,089,293 of NC_041396.2, forward strand.
AACCCTTTATCTGCTGATAAATATTACACCAATATTAATGTGCATTCATAGTAGATAGGAGTAGTTCGAGGGCCTTCAAAGACTGGATTCATAACATGTTGGAGAAACTTTGTGAACAGGACTGACAAGCATGTTGGGCAGAAAGGTCTGTTCTCATCAAAATAGTTCTGTTTACATATCTCAATATTTGACAAGAGGCTAGTATAGTTGAGCCAACTGTGGGGTAAAGTGATTTCATCATTTGCTTGAGTCAGAACTGTGGCAAAAGTAATTCTTAACCAGTTCATACTTTACAGAAGGTGACACATAAAAGGTAATTGTACTAGTCCAACTGAGCAGTGATGAAAAGTATTGCAAAGTAGCAAATTATTTATTTAAATTTTACATTTTAAACTAATGTGTGTTAAGGTTTTCCCCACTGAAGTTAAAAACATAAATGTTTTTGTGAAATTCCTATAATGAAGTCATAGTTGACCATAAAGCATACATGTAGTAAATGCATATACAGTATATGGAGAAATGAGGATGAGCTGTAGATAGCATTTCATTTATCCCCAGGGAAATTTGGCTTTTTACAGAAGCTTGCTAGATAAATAAACATTAGTTATATTATGTCAAACAACAAATTTCCTCTCAAATAGCACCATCATGACTAAAAAAAATCAAAACATCTAACTTGGATAAAGGCGAAAAGAATAGCCACAGTGAAACATTATGCGGACATATTGCTCTTGGTATAAAGAAGCCTAAGTAGTGTTTTGTGACACACTTCTGATGAATAATTAGTTGGTTGAAAGCAGTCACTGGGGATTTGTCAGAGAAAGGATGTGCAGCATTGTTCATAGTGGCAGTCATTTTTGTATTCATTTTGTCCTCTGTTCCTACCTACGGGGGGACAACAGTGCATCCCATAACTGAGCCTGCCTTTTAAATTAGCTTGTCGATTAGGTGGACCTGTGTTGAAATTATGAATTAGCCCAGCACACCATAGCACAAAAAATCAGCTCTGGCCTTTGCAGAGCTGTAGAATATGTAAAGTAAATCACTATACACATAAAGGAGCACAGGGGGCCTGTATAAAAGGCTTATCAAACACATCCCTGTACCACTTAAATACTGGAAAGCAGTGACCCCTTGTAGGTTCAGGTAGGCTACAGAGGTAGCTTATTTTCTGGCCCAGTGGTCATCAGTATTGTGGTATACTGCAAAAGCTTTCCCTAACCACCTTTCTGCTAATTAAGAGATGTAGATTGACTGTGGTGGTGTCTCCATTGTCTGCTGTGTAAGGCATCTTAACACCTCTATAGTGAATTTCTGTCCTTCCTAGTAGTAATTGGGTATAAGGCATCCTCTTAAGCCTCTTATTTACCGATATGTATTGGACACTTTGAGCTTGACACGCGGTGTAGCTGTACACTTTTGATACTGTTTTCATTTCATTATCTTTCACAGCTACGAGAACAAATATGTCAAGTTTTTCAAGAGCAAACCTGATTTGCCCCCCGGAATGAATCCTTCTGATGCCGTACAGGGCAAGCAGCAGCAGCAGCAGCAGCAGCAGCAGGTGGCTGCGGTAAAGGGAGCAAGCAGCGACACAGCAGGACTGTCGAAATCCGCCAAGAGAAACTTAAAGCGCAAGGAAAAACGCAAGCAGCAGCAGGATAAAGTTGTAGGCAATGAGGACCACCAGGAAGATGAACTGAGTGTTGCAGTTCGAAAAGTTGAGATCAGTGGTCAGCCTGAGGCTTTGCAAGAAACTGAGCCAGAGTGCAGCACAGAAGGAACCTTAGAGAAGACCAAGAAAATCAAAAACCTGAAGAAGAAACTACGTCAGGTTGAGGAGCTGCAACACAAACTGGACATCGGTGAGATCAAACAACCGACCAAAGAGCAGCTGGACAAATTAGGCCGTCGAAAAGCCCTAGAGGAGGAGCTGCAAGAGCTGGAGCTCAACCTGTAGAGATGAGTTTTCCTGCCAGCCCAAGAGAGGCACAGGACTGACAATAGTGACATTAAGTGCACCAGGTTGTGCCCTTCTGGACAGTGGACATGCTACTGCTGGACTTGGTAGTGTGCTGCTGGGGCTTACACAATGGAGGTTGTGGTGCTGAGGCTGACCTGGACAAAAGTAGACTGATGAGGTGATGACTTGGAGCAAGTGATTCAGACCGTCCTGGATTTGGTGCAGGTTGGCCGTACCGTCCTGGGAGTGTGCAAGCTGGAAAAATGGGAGTTATATCATGTGTGATGTTGGAGGCTGAACAAGTGAAGGTTTATGTAATGGTACTATTCTGGGAGAAGGAACCTTGATTTAAGCTCTGTTTGGTTGTACTGTCCTATTCCAAATATCATTATGGCAGTGCATTTTGCAAGGTTTTTGTCCTTCTGCACAAAAGATATCCCATCTAAAATCTAACAAAAGTATCCTTGCCAACTTTTAACATTTTGATTCCTTCACAAATAAAGAGCGAATTACCTGGTTAAAGTTTAAGATGTAGGTCCCTTGAGCACTCAAGTTCAGATTCTGCTGGTGTTTGTTTTTTTTCCCCAAAATTATAGATGGTAAGCACAAACCCCTATAGTCTGGATTGGCAAAGTTGTCTTGTGGTGGCTTAAGTAACTCCTTCATTATGTGGATGGTAGGTAGATAGTAAAGAGGGAAGTTTTGCCATTCATTCTGCAGACTCAGTACAAGGTTAGAAGTATAGGGAGTGAATTCTAGGACTTAAAGTTGTTTTTTCCCCAGCTGAATACTGAACTTGAGCTTTTTTAAGATATTTATTTTAAATCTCGACACAGTTCCCCCCTCCAAAATATCATCTTGTTTGCCCTTGACAGCCCCAGGCCTAACAAACACAGCCCCAGCTGCCCTCCTATCAAGGTCCTGTTGACTTTTTTTTTTTTTTTTTTAATTCTTGAGCATTAGATTCACTTACCTTGAATTTTAGAAAGAAAGCTGACTTTTCCCAGCAGCACTTATGGGAGTGATCAGCCAGCAACTTGGGGTGGGGGGACTAAACTGTTTATATCTGTGGATGCTGTGAGCCCTTCAATAAATTGTTATTTAATTTTGAGACTGCTTGAGTTGTTTTTTTTTTTTTTTTTTCATTTACCATCCATTGTAGCTAAAAACATGGGTTTTCTCTTTAGATACAATTATCAAATGAACTGTTCATATAGTACATCTAATAAATGTTTATTTGATTAGGTGTAATTGTACACTTTTAACTGTGTTGGTGTTCAGCTTTTGAGTGATAATGCGATATTGCATTGTGGTCATTGTTTGTTAGAGTACGGCTCATCTTGGCTTGGATAATCTTGACACATCTTCTATCTAATAATGGATGGGGATCAAAGACGCCTTTGTGCCGTCTCGGATTAAAGAAATGATACTACACTCTAGTTTTCAAATTTTCATGGGTGGATATTGAACAATGTGCCCTGTTATGCTATTAATATGCTGCTGAAAGAAGCACATGTTGCTCAGAGTGTTTTATGGTAAGTCTTATTTCACTTTCAATTTTTGTATTTTCAATTTCTTTGATTCTCCAAGGAGAGACTTTCTAGAAAGTTGTTTAAGATAAAGAGGTTTGTTTTGTCCTCATACACTTGTGGAGTTCAGTTTAAAAATTTGTTTAGACCAATTTGATATATGCTAAAGGCATAAGTGAAAGTCAGCAGATTCCAAATTATAGTCAACATGCAAATGTACACCTGTATAAGTATATGGTAATCCTATCCAGTAAGAGCAGGAGTCCCAAAGTGAAGCATCCCTCCCTAGCTTTGTTTGTCTGAGCCAGAGATCCTGCTCCCAGCCAAGTAAGATGTAGGCAACCAAATGTACTTACTGTAATTCAGTGCAGATATTTGAAGTGTAGGAGATTAAACATGCCCACAACTTTGATAAAACGGTTAGTTGCCAGGGTCTGTTTAATTTCTAAAATGTTTCCTGATAGATATTTCATACTTAACCTGTGATAAATTTTTGGAACTTCAATTTCTCAATGTGTACAATTTTCTGATGCTCAGCAATTAAACTGGTAAACGTTCAACCAATAATATTTATATGTGACCAGAAATAATTGCATCTAGAAGTTAGTTTACATGAAAACCAGCATGTCCATCCATTGAGATGATTAGTTTTTTTCTGTTTAATATACTCTAGTAGTCAGAACATTATTTTAAAGATTAAAAAAAAAATGTAATGTATGACCATGGTCATCTTTTTGGATTTTGTACTACCACAGCACCATACCTAGAATCTGTCTGCTTCATTCACCAACTGTGCTGGGGAACGTTACTTTGTAAAGTAATTTAATTACATTACTCGTCTCTCTATTATAAAAAAAAAAAAACCAGGGAGTGAGACTAGGGAGACGAGACGTGATCTTCTCAGAAGACAATTTGACATCCTGCAAGAGAGACTTCAACGTCACGCGAGACAAGGCAGTGAGACAACATTTAAAACAAGCTCATGGACATCTAACCAAGCAGTTGTTGGACTGCTTTTGGCAGACAGACATCATGTGCTCCCAGCTCTTAAAACAACGACAAGCAGAGCACGCAGCTTGCCAGCAGCAGGAAGCCAACAGATGATCCGACCGCTTCTCCTTAGCGTGCGTTCAGCCCTCCCTGACCCCCACAACGCGAGTGGCAGAGATGCAAAGTGGGAAAAGGACAGCAGCTGTACAGGCTTTGAAATGATCGACGCAAAGTGCGACAAGCAGAAAACGCATCTCAACAGCAGCAACAAGCCAGCAGATGATCAGACTGCAACTACTTAGCTTGTGTTCAGCCCCCTCTTCACAACACGAGCAGCAGAGACACAAAGTGGTAAAAGAACAGCTGCTGTACAGGATTTTAAATGATGGGCGTGCAGCGCGACAAAAAGAACATGCAGCTCGCCAGCAGCAGATCCGGTGGCATCTCCTTAGCGTGCATTCAGCCGCACCCCCTTCACAAGATGAGGAGCGTTATACGTCTTGCGAGAAAGATGTAACCACAACCGGGGGCCAGAAATAAAGGACAAGTATTGTTTTTACAAAATTTTTAAAGTACTAGGGGGCTTCGCTCGCCAACCCCCGTGTTTGGTTTTCCGGATACACACTTTTAAGATTTTTTTTTTTTTTTTTTTGAATTGTTGCTATTTTATTAGTTTCACTTTTATTTCAGAACTTTGGTAAAAACAATATTTGGAATCTTTGAAGTCCCAACATGCTGAATCTGTTAAATGAGGTCCGTGAGACATGTGTTTAATGACTTTGTACCATAATTCATGATTGGTTTCTCTGTTTGGAATTTCAGCACAGACAAAATGATCTACATCATCAGCAGTTAATAATTTTTCTTGCAAAGTAACCAGTAAATGTGAGGTAAACCCTGTTTTCGTGTAAATGTATGCTCGGATTTGACCGAACACCGTTTCGAGTTCTTTCAATAAAACTAAGACTTTCTAATTAAACAATCTACTTACGAAAGTCAGAATATCCTGAGCCGATGTAGTCGGTGGCATTGTTTTCAAGAATCTCCGGATTTCTGGCAATTGTGGATTGCACGTCATTGTAATAAAATCTGGCTGACTGATAGTTATTGCATCATGATATAATTGTTGCAATGCTCTTGGACTACCTTAATATGATGATGGTAATATTACTGCTTTACCTATTTTGAATGTGTCTGAACTATTGCTATTTGAATTTTGAACGTGATCAATGAGACCTTGCATATGTTCCGTTCTAAGTTTTGCCTGATTCAATTTAATAAAGAAAAGACGATCAGCTTAAACTTTTAGATACGCATTAATAATGTATTGTTGCATTAGAAGTTGAGATGACGGAAGTGGGTTAAATAAATTGGAACATATCGCTAATTTTGTCCCGAAATATTGTGTTGGTGTTATTCGTTTTTCTGAATTCGTGTGTTTCATATTGTATGACCATCCTGTTTCTCCATCTGGGAAAAGCAAAGGAAAGAGTAATGAAATGGAATGTGGTAAATTATTAGATAGAAATGTCGATTCATGTTTTGCTTTTGGATAAACATGAATACTCTGTTTTTGATATTTCTGTCTTTCAAAACTATTATCGCTGATAATTCGTCACGTTGGTTTATTATATACAGTATGTGTGCGTGGTCTTTCTGATTCATATAGAAATCCAAGAAAACTTCTTTGTCTGTGTTTTGCAGATACATTTCGTGTAAATTGCAATACTTTTGGACGTATGGATTTGTATCCATTATTGGCTGTATAATTTCTAATATGTTCCGATCGTTTAACTCTTTCGATTCAATGTTGCATCGCTTCTCAGTTATCATAAATATACACCTGGCCAAATTGTGGTTTCTTTGAAATTAAACATGTCATTGCTTTAATTGTTGCTGGACCACAGATTCTCATAGCGTATGGTCCATTCTTGTCAAAATCTGCATTTTGAGCATTGAATGATGCGAATGTGAAAAGATTATTGTAGACTCGGATATTTTGCCTCTAGTGTTTGTGGATTTCTCTTTCCCCAAACATAAAATCTTTTAATTCTGTTGGATACGCTTCCTCATTGTGTATAAACACTACTTTTCCCTGATGGCAACACGAATTAGACGATTTACAAGTCTGACTTAAACTTCAAAGCCTTACAATATTTACATACTTCAGATATATCACCTATGTCCATATATTCGATCTCTATTTGCCTTTCTGTTATTTCTCCGAGTAGAAATTTCTTTGTTTGCGCTAATGTGATTTTTACTTACTTTGTTTTGACACTTTTTTTGTTTTTTTCTGCTTTTATATTCTGTATCTTGCTCTGTGTGTATTGCGCCTACATTTTTTTTTTGAGTCTTTTGAATTCCACTATTTTCATTATCTCTAACCTGCTATGCATGTGTTTGGCCCCCTTGTTTTTGAACCTCTTTATGACGTTTTACTTTGTTTTCTACTCTTTGTTTTTTATTTCTCCTCGCTTTGTCCTGCTTTTTTTTTCAATGACACCTGGTCAGTGGTGCTTGTTTTCCCATTTTTGAGTAATAATTTGTTTGTTTGCACTACTGCGATCTTTACTTTCTTTTTTTTGATGCTTAATTTTCCTGCTTTCATATTATTTTACTTTCTCTGCATGTGTATCGTGCCAGCGATTTTGAATGTCTTTATGACATTCTACTTTGTCTTTAACTCCATCCATCCATCCTCTTCCGCTTATCCGAGGTCGGGTCGCGGGGGCAGCAGCTTGAGCAGAGATGCCCAGACTTCCCTCTCCCCAGCCACTTCTTCTAGCTCTTCTGGGGGAATCCCAAGGCATTCCCAGGCCAGCCGGGAGACATAGTCCCTCCAGCGTGTCCTGGGTCTTCCCCGGGGCCTCCTCCCGGTTGGACGTGCCCAGAACACCTCACCAGGGAGGCATCCTGATCAGATGCCCGAGCCACCTCGAGCAGCGGCTCTACTCTGAGCCCCTCCCGGATGACTGAGCTTCTCACCCTATCTTTAAGGGAGAGCCCAGACACCCTGCGGAGAAAACTCATTTCGGTCGCTTGTATTCGCGATCTCGTTCTTTCGGTCACTACCCATAGCTCATGACCATAGGTGAGGGTAGGAACGTAGATCGACTGGTAAATTGAGAGCTTTGCCTTACGGCTCAGCTCCTTTTTCACCATGACAGACCGATGCAGAGCCCGCATCACTGCGGACGCCGCACCGATCCGCCTGTCGATCTCGCGCTCCATTCTTCCCTCACTCGTGAACAAGACCCCGAGATACTTGAACTCCTCCACTTGAGGCAGGATCTCGCTCCCAACCCTGAGAGGGCACTCCACCCTTTTCCGGCTGAGGACCATGGTCTCAGATTTGGAGGTGCTGATTCCCATCCCAGCCGCTTCACACTCAGCTGCGAACCGATCCAGAGAGAGCTGAAGATCACGGCCTGATGAAGCAAACAGGACAACATCATCTGCAAAAAGCAGTGACCCAATCCTGAGTCCACCAAGCTGGACCCCCTCAACACCCTGGCTGGGCCTAGAAATTCTGTCCATAAAAGTTATGAACAGAATCGGTGACAAAGGGCAGCCCTGGCGGAGTCCAACTCTCACTGGAAACGGGTTCGACTTACTGCCGGCAATGCAGACCAAGCTCTGACACCGATCGTACAGGGACCGAACAGCCCTTATCAGGGGGTCCGGTACTCCATACTCTCGGAGTACCCCCCACAGGATTCCCCGAGGGACACGGTCGAATGCCTTTTCCAAGTCCACAAAACGCATGTAGACTGGTTGGGCGAACTCCCATGCACCCTCCAGGACCCTGCTAAGGGTGTAGAGCTAGTCCACTGTTCTGCAACCAGGACGAAAACCACACTGTTCCTCCTGAATCCGAGGTTCGACTATCCGATGGACCCTCCTCTCCAGAACCCCCGAATAGACTTTTCCAGGGAGGCTGAGGAGTGTGATCCCTCTGTAGTTGGAACACACCCTCCGGTCCCCCTTCTTAAAGAGGGGGACCACCACCCCAGTCTGCCAATCCAAAGGCACTGTCCCTGATGTCCATGCGATGTTGCAGAGACGTGTCAACCAAGACAGCCCTACAACATCCAGAGCCTTGAGGAACTCCAGGCGTATCTCATCCACCCCCAGGGCCCTGCCACCAAGGAGTTTTTTGACCACCTCGGTGACCTCAGTCCCAGAGATGGGGGAGCCCACCTCCGAGTCCCCAGGCTCTGCTTCCTCATTGGAAGGCATGTTAGTGGGATTGAAGAGGTCTTCGAAGTACTCCCCCCACCGACCCACAACGTCCTGAGTCGAGGTCAGCAGCGCACCATCCCCACCATACACAGTGTTGACACTGCACTGCTTCCCCCTCCTGAGACGCCGGACGGTGGACCAGAATCTCCTTGAAGCCGTCCGAAAGTCGTTCTCCATGGCCTCCCCAAACTCCTCCCACGCCCAAGTTTTTGCCTCAGCAACCACCGAAGCCGCATTCCGCTTGGCCTGCCGGTACCTATCAGCTGCCTCCAGAGTCCCACAGGACAAAAGGGACTGGTAGGACTCCTTCTTCAGCTTGACGGCATCCTTCACCGCTAGTGTCCACCAACGGTTTCGAGGATTGCCGCCACGACAGGCACCGACTACCTTACGGCCACGGCTCCGGTCAGCCGCCTCAACAATAGAGGCACGGAACATGGCCCATTCGGACTCAATGTCCCCCACCTCCCTTGGGACATGGTTGAAGTTCTGCCGGAGGTGGGAGTTGAAGCTACTTCTGACAGGGGGCTCTTCCAGACGTTCCCAGCAGACCCTCACAACACGTTTGGGCCTACCAGGCCTGACCGGCATCCTCCCCCACCATCGAAGCCAACTCACCACCAGGTGGTGATCAGTTGATAGCTCCGCCCCTCTCTTCACCCGAGTGTCCAAGACATGTGGCCGCAAGTCCGACGACAAGACCACAAAGTCGATCATCGAACTGAGGCCTACGGTTGCCTGGTGCCATGTGCACATATGAACACCCCTATGCTTGAACATGGTATTTGTTAAGGACAATCCGTGACGAGCACAGAAGTCCAATAACAAAACACCACTCGGGTTCAGATCGGGGGGGCCATTCCTCCCAATCACGCCCTTCCAGGTCTCACTGTCATTGCCCACGTGAGTATTGAAGTCTCCCAGCAGTACGAGGGAGACCCCAGAAGGTATGCCCTCTAGCACCCCCTCCAGGGACTCCAAAAAGGGTGGGTACTCCGAACTGCTGTTCGGTGCATACGCACAAACAACAGTTAGGACCCGTCCCCCCACCCGAAGACGGAGGGAAGCTACCCTCTCCTCCACCGGGGTAAACCCCAATGTACAGGCTCCAAGTCGTGGGGGCAATAAGTATGCCTACACCCGCTCGGTGCCTCTCACCGGGGGCAACTCCAGAGTGGTAGAGAGTCCAGCCCCTCTCAAGGAAATTGGTTCCAGAGTCCAAGCTGTGCGACGAGGTGAGCCCGACTATATCTAGCCGGAACCTCTCGACCTCGCGCACTAGCTCAGGCTCCTTCCCCTTCAGAGAGGTGACATTCCACGTCCCAAGAGCCAGTTTCTGTAGCCGAGGATCGGAACACCAAGGTCCCGCCTTCGGCCACTACCCAACTCACACTGCACCCGACCTCCTTGGCACCTCTCATAGGTGGTGAGCCCATGGGAAGGGGGACCCATGTTGCCTCTTCGGGCTGTGCCTGGCCGAGCCCCATGGGTGCAAGCCCGGCCACCAGGTGCTCGCCATCGAGCCCCACCTCCAGGCCTGGCTCCAGAGGGAGGCCCCGGTGACCCGCATCCGGGCAAGGGAAAACGCTGTCCAAATTTTGTATTCATCATAGGAGGTTTGTTGAACCGCACTTTGTCTCATCCCTCACCTAGGACCAGTTTGTCTTGGGTGACCAGGGGCATAAAGCCCCGGACAACAGAGCTCCTAGGGTCATTGGGACACGCAAACCCCTCCACCACGATAAGGTGGCGGTTCGAGGAGGGGTTGTCTTTAACTCTTTGTCTTTTATTTCTGAGCCTGATTGGACCTGCCTTTTTTCAGTTCCACTTGTTCCGGGCTAATTATTACTTTCCTTATTTTGTGAATTTGCACCTAGATTATTATTTTTCTTTTTTGCATTTTTTTCTCTCCAACGCTTTGGGGTCTCTTTTCTCCGTGCTGCTCTTTCTTCTTCGCTTATTCGTCGATGTTTCATCCATAACGTATTGTTCTTACATGCTTTATATGTGCTGAGAGCCCTGGATCTGTGTCTGCTAAAAGCCTTTACACGATTGAGTGTTTTGCTGCCTGTGGTCTTATTTGATATTGGTTGTAAGTAGGGTGTGTCTTGCAAGAATCTCATGTTCTACGTCATCGCGAGACGGTCCTGGGTCAATCTCTTGGCACAAAGTCTCATATTTAAGGTCCCCGCGAAACACTCCGTGGCCAATCTCTTTCGTCTCGCGGGTCTTTTAAGTGTCTTCCGTGAAGATCATGTCTTGTCTCCCTAGTCTCTCCCTCCCAGGATTTTAAATTGTATATCCGGTAAACCAAACCCGGGGGTGGGCGAGCGAAGTGAGCAGGGGGCAGAGCCCCCTAGTTACTTACAAAAAAAATAAGTTTGCATCCCCAATGTGAGCACCTGAAAATTTGAGGTATGAACACTATTCGCTGCACCACCCAATCACACTTTTTCAAAATATCTATAGCAAATAGCTGGATTAAAACTAAACATTTAATTTATGTGTTTCTGTTACTGCATTGAACACAGGCTCTTTCATTGTGCACTGCAAAGGACCAGTGTACTGTCCACCATTTTGGCTTTTTACGTTACACCCGGTGATGCTGCAGTAATCACTGGCTGTTTGTAAACCTTAATGGGACCAATGAAATGTACGCCTCAGAAAATGCAAGATTAGCGAACCCTGACTTCTGGGTGGGTGCAGAGGATGCCAACAGACGTGTAGTGATGAGACCACTACGTTTTTAAAATGATGGATGGATGGAATCGGGCCTACACCTAAGCAATATTTTCCACCCCACCATCACAGTATTAACAAAACACACCAGATTAAATATATTAAGCACTATACTGTATATAGTCAACCAACCAGGACCCATATATTTTTTTTATGATAAATGTTTTTTATTCATGTTTGATTGGATAGGTTTATAATTGTATGGATCAAAGTAGGGCAGGAGTGTGCTGGATAGCAGACTGCTGTGGGAGCCTTTACTGTCGGTGAAGACATGGACTTTTCCTGTTATTAGATATTTTTTATCTTGCATATGCAAAGGCTGCTTTGTGAGCAGGGCCACAGGATGTACTCTCATGTAGCCTTGATGGTACTACAGTCTTTAGTCAACTTCAAAAAGTTTTACCTGTTTATTAGAATATATCACTAACTGAGATGTTTATCATAAAAAATGCTTTTAAAAATCAAGAAATTAGACGTAATTTTATTATAATGCTGTAATATCAACCAAATGTACTGTTTATGTCTCTTCACACGTTTCATAATTTTGTGGTGCATAAAATTTTCTGCAGATGCATCTATCCTTGATGGTGAGCTTTGAGTTGCAGAAACTGTATCTGTTTGCCAATGTTTGGTACACGCTGTCATTTTTTGACAAAGAAAACATTTCTGCCGTTTTTGTGTCAAGTAATGTAAACATTCTGCTTGATTTGCTGTATAATATTATATCTGAATCATCTTCAACCATTCCAGTGGTTCACAGAGCAATCAATATGTTCACCTTTAATTACAAAAAAGTTTCTTTTTTGCATAAATGAAGCTTGGTGCTTCATCTGTGTAGAGAATGGATGTGTAGATGCAACCAATGACATTCTCTTTGCATTTTACACTGCAAGGCCTGGTTTACACGGGCGTTCAAATCTTAGTTAAATAATTGCGCTCTGAGCGACTTAAGCGTTTAAGTTGAGTTTTGTAGTGGCACTTAATTGACTTCAATATGATGGATAATATTTGCTGGTAAATGCCAACCTGCAGCACAGAGTGTACTTTTGTGTGTTTACCTGTGGGGTGCAGTTATCAGGCAGTCCAGAGTGTGTTTAACCTGTGGGGTTCACGGTTCTTCCTTCATAGGATTCATGAAATATGGATCAGTTGGCTTTATCAGACCTGGACCTTGAGCTCCTTGTGTTAAAAAAATCTTCTGATGCGTTGATGCAGGCAGAGAATATATTGCCGCTGCTACTGGTTCACCCTCAACAGAACAGTGTGTGTGTGTAATCTATGAAGAAATGCAGCAATTTTTGCATAAATTCTTTAAATACTGTCGGATGTCAGTTTCAAGTTTTGATTGCCTGCTGCAAATAGTACAACGCCATATTACACGCTGGTCAACCAATATGCGAGTCAGTGTTTAGCCCTGAAGAGTGGCTACATGTCTCCTTGAGGTAAGCATTAATAATCCAAAGTTACCTCATCAGTACAAACCTACAAACTGTTGTGAATTTTCATTATAATCATTATTATTTTGTTGATAATGTGTGTAAATGTGTCCACATGTGATCATGGGACATATCCGGGCCTCCAGAACGTTAAATGAATGACCTGTAAACTCAGTATAGATGTTTTGGAATAAATACGGCAGATAAACACTCGCATCAGATGAAAGGGTCTTAATTATAGGATTCCAAAGAAGTATTAATGGATGGCCATGATTCAGCTGTAGCAGCGGGGACTTATTCACATGCACACTATCTGGTGTCTGATTTCTGGATGGTACTTTTTTTTTTTTTCCTTCATTTGTTAATGTAATCCTAGATATTCCAGCCAATTCCATTACCAGCAATACCCTGCGTTTTTCCTGCTGAGATGTGCTATTTTGGTGTCATTTTGTCCACTATTCTACTTTTTTCACTGTAGCTTATCCCATGTACCTTTCTAAAAATTTAAGATTTTACTGTCATGCTTGTATAAAAAACATTGCATTTACTGTGTGACTCCGACAGAACAGGGACAGAAGGCAAATACACCACAGGTTAAAATTTAAAACATTTTACAAAAAGTTTAACAAGCATAACATTTTTAAAAAGATTAATTTTTAAATGTCTAAATTAAAAACGTTTTCTGTTACTTCTAGAATAATGCTAAAACGACATCTGAAACATTTGCCAAGGAAAACCTATTTTATATGTGGACAAAGGTTTTGCTACCAGCAATTTTTAGTCTAAAAGCCAAATGGCACTGATGAGAAAAGAATTCAGGAGTGGCTTGTGTGAGACAGAATTGTCCACTGTTACCTAATTATCTGTCCACATCAGCTACAATCACTTTGGCTTTCTTGTTGGAATTTACTTATGAATATTTGGCATTGATTACATTTATTATAGATGGCTTTTGAATTAAAATTTCAGCTTATTCTCAGTGTGCCTTCTCTTTATGTGTGCCTGTGCCATATTGGTTCCTAAATGATGGCAGAAGATTTTTTTTTTTTTTTTTTTTACCTCAGCATTGTAATCTGAGAAGGAGCACTTTATGCAGTGGATTCAGAAAATATTCAGAACCCTTCAATTTCTGCAAACTTTATTATGTTGTAGAATGCACCGTTTTGCACACAAATCTGTGCTCAATACCCCTTAAGGGTAAAGTGGAAACATGTTTTTGGACAGGATTTTTTTTTTAAATGAAAATGAAATATTCATATACATATTAAAACCCTTAATTCAGTACTTTGTACAGGGGCTTTTATATAACAGTTACAGCTTTAAGTCTTCTTGAGTAAATCTCTACAAGCTTTGTATGCCTGGATTTGGGTAGTGTATTCCATTCTTCCTGGCAGATCATCTCTAGCTCATCTCAAGATTGAATGAGGAGCATCTGCAAACTGCCAGTGTTAGGTCTCTCCACAGATGTTCTGTGGTATCTAAGTCTGGACTTTGGAGGGGGCCATTCAGGGCTAATCGGAGATTAGTACTGAAGCCACACCATCATTGTCTTGGCTGTGTGCTTCAAGTCATTGTGCTGAAAGATGAAGCCTCACCCCAAAGTGAAGTTGCATATACTCTGGAGCAGGCTTTCTTCAAGGACTTTCATGCTTTCTCTCAGTTGTGACCAGTTTTTCTGTTCCTGCCACTGGTAAGCACCCCATAGCGTAATGCTGCCCCCACCATAGGGATGGTATTAGGCAGGTGGTGGGAAGTGCTTAGTCTTTGCCAGGTCTAGTGCTTGGAGTTCTGTTTTTGTCTTGTCAGACCAGAGAATTCTTAAATTCTGTTCAGCAAACTCCAAGTAGATTGTCATATGCCTTTTACTTAAGAATGGCTTCTGTCTAGCCACTCTACCACAAACACTTGGTTGGTGGTGTACTGCTGAGATGGCTGTCCTTCCGGCAGGTTCTCCCATTCTGGCAGAAAACGTCTGAAGCTGAGTGACTTTGGGTTCTTGGTCAACTCCATTACCAAGGCCCTTCTTGCCTAGTTACTCAGTTTGACTGGAGAGCCAATTCCAAAATTCTTCAGTTCCACAATTACTGAAGCCACTGTGCTCATGGGAACACTCAATACTTAAGAAATAGTATTATACCCTTTCCCAGATGTATGCCTCACCACAATTTAATCGTGGAGGCCTACAGGATTATGGGTTATTGAGTATAGATTAATGGGCAAAAAAGTGTGCAGAGAGTGAAGGGGTCTGAATACTTGCTGAATCCACTGAACATGAAATGTCATAAAGAGGTATCAGTATTGTAGTTCCTACTTTCAAATCCTAAGTTTCTTAATATTGCACTTGTCTTGGCAATGTTGTATCCTTATAAGCCAGTGTATAGTTTTTATCACCAGTGCCTGTATTGTTGCCATTCCAACCCAAAACAAATGAATAGCTCCCCCATTAATATATTGTTCCTTAAATTGTCATTTGTTATTCACATCGTTTTATCTTCATGTGTAGAGCACTACTTCAACTTTCTTTTTTGTACAATGTACTTTATGTGGAGTTCCTGGGCGCACTTAACCAGCAACTCCTGGAGTACCTTGGAGATCAGTCAACAATGTCTGAGACTTGGACTCTCGGTACCGACTCCGAGTTACTGTCTTCACTGACTTTGCCCAGAACATGGAGGAAAGTCTCAGTGAGCTAATGTGAAGGCAGTCCATTAAGTTGTTATCTTTATATTTTCTTGTGGACTGTATAGCCAAACTAAGATTCTTTTTTTCTTAACACTTTGTCTTTTTGACCAAAAAAGCAAAATTAAAAGCCTACACCATCTTAGGAATAGCAAGTCACTATAGCTGTAGATTCTAGGCCCTGTGACATTTTTGTAGCCATTACAGCTTTTAATTTTGTTTGGTTAGTCTCCTTGACCTCATTGAGGGGGGCGACATATTCGAACAGATCTACTGTAGTTTCAAAGCAGCTATTTTTTTTTTTTTTGACAGGGTAGCCTTTACCCCTCCACAATCTAAGATAGCAGCATGTAAAGATGAAAGTGTTGCTTCATTTGGCATCACTACTAGTCTTCTTGGATTTACTATTGTCCTGATATTCCAGATTCAATCCAGATGGTGCTTGAAACTAAACTAAACTAAACTTCCTGGAACCCTTGACCATGTGCCAGTAACTGTTACTCTCTACTGGAAATCGTCCCAGCAGGAGTGCAGTGCCCTCACACGTCACACCAGCTCCTTACTTGCAAATTTATTGTTCCTCCCATCACATCCGCGGCAGACTTCCAACTTCAGAAGTCATTTATTCGTCACATTAGTCAGAACTGAGAAACTTCAGAATCACAAGTAAAGGAAAAGCAATGTTCAGTGCCAGCAATGTTTGGTCACGGTGGCCTGACTGAACCCGGTGTGGGAAAGACTGCAAAAGGACTGGCAGATTGAAGCACATAACACACTCTGGATGAAAGGCAAGGGAGAACGTGTGCTACGCCTGCTGGCCTGGGTGAGAGGTAGTGACCACAAGGAAGGGTAGTACAGGTTTTGTTGAAAAAAAGTGCCCAAGATTGAGACCTGGAATGAGTACCACTAACCTACTAACTAGTATTAATATGAACAAATTTGTGCTTGACTACAACAAGCATGCATAATATTTTGATGCATAAAAGTCCCTGGTGTTAATGAATATTATTGTGACTGAGTTGAGGGTTTTTGAGACACATGAAACATAAAGTTGCACGTGTTTTCGTGCAAACACAAGTCCATTTTCACTACACAACTTTTCCAAAGATTTTTAGTCTTAGCCTTCTTTTACATGAACTTAGTGAGTTGTGTACAGTTGCAGTGCACACCTGTGCCCATCAATCATGTAAGGTGATGTCCCCCAGTGACTCGCCAATAAGTGGTCAGTCAGATGTACAAGAAAAGGACAGGATTAAAGCAAGATTTTTGAATCATACAAACGTAATAGAGGCTAATCTGTCTGATGTCTCTGTGTCATACCACAGAATGGAGAAAAAAAAAAAAAGGCCAGGCAAAAATTGTGAACTCGCCATACCTGAAAAAATAAGCTATCCACGTGGTCGGGCATAACAATTTTTGGCTGGCAAAATTAGGCAACCAAAAGTACAGTCATTTAGGAAATGTAAAACCTTGGGGAAAAGTCATGAGGATGTCATAGTATCTATCAATCCATCCTATTCCTACTCATGTAATCTGGCATCCTCAAAGTAATAATAAAATATTGATTCATTACATTTATATGGAGCTTTTCAAGGTACTCAAAGTGCTTTACACAGTGAGTGAGGAGCCACTTCAATCACCACTAATGTGCAGCACCCACCTGGATGATGCAACGGCAGACATTTTGCGCCAGCATGTTCACCACACATTACCTTTTTGGTGATGAGAGATAGTTAGCCAATCAGAGACAGGGGACGATTAGGGGGCCAAAATGACCCGGTCCTGGTGGTAATTTAGCAAGAACATCGGAATACACCTAATAGTAATTGTTTACATTTATATAGTGCTTTCCTTGTTGCTCAAAGCACTCAACTCTTTACAATGGATGCCCAGGGACTTTAAATGACCACAGAGAGTTAAGACCTCAGTTTTATATCTCATCTAAAGCACAGCACCATTTTTACAGCACAGTGTCCCCATCACCACATTCAGAGCAGGCACCCCCTGCTGGCATCATCTTCCAGCAGTAATCCATGCTTTTTTCTGGTTGGTCTCCAATCCAAGTATTGGCCGGGCCTAAACATGCTTAGCTTCAGGTGGATGACCTTTTCTGAAGTGCATGTGGTATGGGTGCTGGTAATGTCATTAAGTATGCTAGACTCGCCAATGCCAGGTTTAGCAGTTTGAAACTGAGATGAACTGAGAAATAATGAGCTGCTTTACATCCTAGCTATTTAGCATATTTTTATTCAGGTTTTCAACTAAAGGTTGAGGTGGTATGTAACCAAATTTGCGTGGTCATTTTATGCATATAGTGTTGTGACATAAAGGTTTTAAATAATAAACAAAAAATAGCCTCTTCAAGTGTCAATGGTTGTAAATCCCGAATGCAACTTTGAGGATTCCCTCCCTATCAATTCTGTCCTGTCTGGGGCTGCCATATGTGAATATGATCAATCCAGAAATAAGTGGGTGAATCTCATTATATTCCAGTCAAAGTAAGGCTAGATTGTATGGTTGCAGGTGGTTAGGTTGTTAGAACTTTGAAATGAGTATCACTGAAATCTTAAATACTAAAAAAACAAAAAAAAGAAGAGGCAGCCATTGGAGAGAATTGAGGAGGAGGATACTGGTAGCTGCCTCTTTACTGCTACAGCACATTGCCTGCACTGGTATGTGGCTCAGTGGTAAGGCCACACAGGCGTGTTACTGTGGTTCCAGAATTTACCACAACAATCTGCTGGTTGGGTGCATTCCATAGACAATCAGCATTCAGCAAGCCAAGCAGGATGAGTAACAGTCATTTAGTATTTATGCAAGCAGATCACTGCTTTGTCAGGAAGTCAAGAGCCAGGAAGGGGATGAGGTGAGTACCACCTAACTCACAACTAGAACCAGTTTGGACCTACTCAGAACAGACAACTGTTTGGTACAGGATGATCCAATATAAAGACGGGCAGTGAATCACTAAGCCCTGTAGAAAAATGAGCTGTGAATCACTGAGTCCTGTAAAAAGAGGAGCTGTGATTCACGATGTCCTGTACAAAGATGAAAATGTGTATCTAACTTAAGACCCTTAATGCAGTGAATAACAACAACACATTTAACATTCAATTACAATAGCATTCCCATTTGAACGACTGTGGCAAATGAGGGCATTATAGTCTGTGTCAAGCTGTGAGCTAATCATAAAGTATAGAAACTGAAGAAAACACAATAACATTTTCCCCTTCACCTGTTCCTCCAACCTGTATACCTGTGAAATTGTGCATTCTGGATAATAAAGTATCTGGGATCATGCAGTTGTGCCTCCTGCATGCTTCATAAATATAAACAAATGTTTAACTTTGAATTCTTCGGCTTGAAAGAGATATGGCAGGGAGCAATAAGCATGCCCACCTTTGATAGGCATGAGTCTATACAGCCCACTATCTCTTCTGTGAAAAGAGCTCCCGACAACTTACTACATTCTTACAATCGCCTGCAAGCCATCAGTAGAATGCCAAGATTCTACAGCAGCAGGAGATTAATGGCTACAGATAATTTGCATGTGCTGCTACTAAGAGACCAGTTATCCTAATTTTTTCCACAAGTGACTCATGTGGGTTTTGTTTGTGAGACCAGCAAACAACTTCTGCTCTCAGTGATGTCACAGATTCAGATGTTTAATTCTATAGTCCTCATTTTCTGAGTTCCTGGACCCTGGCAGCAACAAACATCTACAGTAGCTCCTAAAATATACTGCTCAAAAAAAATGAAAGGAACACTTTTTCATCAGAGTTATAGCATCAAGTCAATGAAACTTCTGGGCTATTGATCTGGTCAGTTAATTAGCAGAGGGGGTTGTTAATCAGTTTCAGCTGCTTTGGTGTTAATGAAATTAACAACAGGTACACTAGAGGGGCAACAATGAGATGACCCCCAAAACAGGAATGGTTTAACAGGTGGAGGACACTGACATTTTTCCCTCCTCATCTTTTCTGTTTTTTCACTAGTTTTGCATTTGGCTACGGTCAGTGTCACTACTGGTAGCATGAGGCGATACCTGGACCCTAACAGAGGTTACACAGGTAGTCCAACTTCTCTAGGATGGCACATTAATATGTGCCATTGCCAGAATGTTTGCTGTGTCTCCCACCACAGTCTCAAGGACATTGAGGAGATTCCAGGAGACAGGCAGTTACTGTAGGAGAGCTGGACGGGGCCATAGAAGGTCCTTAACCCATCAGCAGGACCGATATCTTCTCCTTTTTGCAAGGAGGAACAGGATGAGCACTGCCAGAGCCCTACAAAGTGACCTCCAGCAGGCCACTGGTGTGAATGTCTCAGACCAAACAATCAGAAACAGACTTCATGAGGGTGACCCGAGGGCCTAACGTCCTCTAGTGGGCCCTGTGCTCACTGCCCGACACCGTGAAGCTTGATTGGCATTTGCCATAGAATACCAGAATTGGCAGGTCCACCACTGGCACCCTGTGCTTTTCACAGAAGTGAGCAGGTTCACCCTGAGCACGTGGCAGACATGAAAGGGTCTGGAGAAGCCGTGGAGAACGTTATGCTGCCTGTGCCTCCTATTGCACGACAATGCCCGGCCTCATATGGTGAGAGTATGCAGGCAGTTCCAGAAAGATGAAGAAATTGATACCATTGACTGTCCCCATGCTCACCTGACCTAAATCCAATAGAACACCTCTGGGACATTATGTTTCGGTCCATCCGATGCCGCCAGGTTGCACCTCAGACTATCCAGGTGCTCAGTGATGTCCTGGTCCAGATCTGGGAGGAAATCCCCCAGGACACTATCCATCTTCTCATTAGGAGCATGAACCCCAATATTGTCAGGCATGCATACAAGCACGTGGGGGCCATACAAAGTACTGAGTACGATTTTGAGTTGCTGCAATGAAATTTCAGCAAAGTGGACTAGCCTGCTGCATCATTTTTACACTTTGATTTTCGGGGTGTCTTTGAATTCAGCCCTCTGTAGGTTGATAATTTACATTTCCATCAAATGATATGGCATCCTTTTGTTCCTAACACATTACCCAGTTCATATCAGTATAGATATCCAGCAGGATTTTTTTCCTTTAGATTTTTTGAGCAGTTTATATGAAGACAACTAGACATTCTCAAAAAATGTGGAAAACAAAGTATGAACCATTGTGGCTCTCTTAAGAAGTTTGGCTGGTGGTTACCACCCCTGCCTCTCATGTAACAGATTTCTGCAGATTCAGGCACATGTGAACTCATGTAACAATAACCTTTTTAGAAAGTGCCAGTTGCAGTCAAATGTTGAGGAGGCTCGGATCAAACAAGTGTTGTTTTATTCCAGTGTCCTTTAGAAAGAAAGTTGATAGGATTGCAGTAGAAAATAAATATATAAGTAACACTTGATAAACACACTTAAAAATTCGTGTCAAAGTCCCTTTTTTCAGAAGAAAGTTGGACTTTTATAGTGGTAGCATGGGAAAGGTGCTATATACAGTCACGTGAAAAGTAAGTAAAACCCCTGGAAATCATTGACTTTTTCAACACACTTGAATAGGAAAACAGTAGATCTTCATGCAGATTGTGCTTACAGATAAGGGTGATATACATGGCAAACAAAAAACACAAGGAAATGTATTCAATAAAAATATCAATAGATGTGGGGAAGAAGAAAGTACAGCTGTGGCCTCAGAAGCTGGGTATTGCCCCCATTTAGCAGAAATTACTTCTTGTAGGCGTATTGCATAACAACTCGCCAATCTCTGACGTCACCTCTGTAAAATGTTTGACCTCTCATTAATGCAAAATGCTTTCAGTTGCAAAATGTCTGGGTTTTCCTACATGTTCTGCTCATTTCAAATCCCCCACAAAATTTCAGTGGGATTCAAATCCAAGCTTTCACTAGGCCAAGTCCATAACCCTGCAATTCTTCTTTTTGAGCCATTCCTTGGTGGATTTGCTCGTCTGCTTTCAATCTTTATCATGTTGCAAGGTACATTTCTGGTTTAACTGCAACTTTCAGACAGATGGTCTCACGTTCCCCTCAAGCACACTTTGATATGATGTAGAATTCATAGATTACTCTATGACTGCAAGCTGCCCATACCCCTAACATTTCCACCACCATGTTTCACAATTGGTCTACCAAAATACTCTCTTCAGTTTGTAGCAAACATGTCTGCTGTTACTGTGCTCATACAACTCTTATCTATGATTCATCCGTCCGGAGCACCTTATTTCGGAAGGCCTGGTCTTTTCCTGTACTGTATGTTCAATGGCAGACTGTAGTCAAGCTCTAATATTCTTTTGGACTGTAAAGACTTTTTCTTGGCACACCTTGTATGCAGGTCAAATTTGTGCAAGCTCTTTCTTATTGTAGATGCGTGCATTTTGACACCAACTTTTGCAAGAGTTACCTGCAGATCCTGCAATGAAATTTTGGAGTACTTAGAGACTTCTTTTAGAAACATATGGTCATCTCTTGGGCTGAAGTTACTAGACCAGCCAGTCCTGGGCAAATTAGCAGTCAATTGAAGTCTACACTACTTATAGATAATTTTCCTTATGGTGGAATGATTAATTTAAAATCATTTAGTGATCTTTTAAATCCCTTGCCAGAC
This sequence comes from Erpetoichthys calabaricus, assembly GCF_900747795.2. Taxonomy (NCBI): domain Eukaryota; kingdom Metazoa; phylum Chordata; class Cladistia; order Polypteriformes; family Polypteridae; genus Erpetoichthys; species Erpetoichthys calabaricus. The sequence continues at coordinate 252,111,482 of NC_041396.2, forward strand.
TCAGATGCACCCATGCCTTCTCTCTGAGGACCGTGTAGCGCTCTTTTAATCTTTGATTGATGATGCCACACGTGTCAATAGCAAAGAGAATAAAAAACCCTAGATATCTGCAGTTTAAATAAGATAGCTTCCACCGGAGTACTCTCTAAGCAGGTTCTAATCATTGGCATATACCAGGGGTGGCCAACACCATCCCTGCAGAGCTGCAATGGCTGCCGACTTTTGGTTCAACCCAAGTTGCTTAATTAGAAGCCAATCCTCACCACTAACAGATCTTATTTAATTTTAGTGATTGAAATCTATAATTGTAAATGTATGAGTTATTACATCTTTGCACTTGTGGCAATCAACTTTTGTTACCCGTCCTATTACACTTGCCGAACAAACAGGCCTATCCTAATGTTACTCGATTATGTTTCCTCTTTTGTAAGTCACTTTATATAAAAGTGTCTGCCAAGCAAAGAAATGTAAGTGTAACTTTCATGGCTTGTTAGTGTTTTAACTCTACCATGTCAGTTCATTCTTAAATCAGAGATTTTTTTTTCCTTTCTAATGATACATGTGTCATCCAAGTGATTTGAAGCCTAAAATGGAGGAGTAGTTTTCAGATCTTCACTTTTTCTTCAGATTCATTCTGAGTGCTTAATTAAACCAAATAGTGAATGATGAACACACACTGTGGAAATGGAGACACGCTAGATGAAGGACTGCTGGTTTCCTTTGTCACTTGCATCTTATTGCTAATAAGGAGCAGTTAAACAATGAACGCAGCTGTTTAAGCCTGAAATAATAAATTAAGGGTTAAAAATCTTAACAAGCGACACAACTAAAATGAACCACTCGTGCGTCATCAGCAATGAGCGATTTCTCATGAAGCAAACTGGGGTGGAACAAAAACTTGAAAACACTGTGGCCCTCCAGGATCAACGTAGCTCAACCCTGATTTGAAGGGTCTTAGTCTTAAATAGCAATTTAATTAGGAGCAGCAACTAGTCACTAATGAAAACCTGTAGCCACTGTGGCTCTCCAGGATCGGAGCTGGCCACCGCTACTATATACTAAAGCAGGGGTCCCCAACTCTGGCCGAATTCAGAGGAACGATGAAGAAATTCAGGGGGGCAAATCTTAAAAATACAAGTCAATTAAAATTAATTCCAAAAAAGTTAACTAGCAGCTAAAACAGGTCACTAATTAAGAAAAGGGTCAGAATGAAAACCTGCAGCCTCTGTGGTCCTCCAGGACCGGAGTTGGGGGCCCCTATACTAAAGAACACCTGAGTCTAATTTTGTGGATTTGAAATAGTGATAAATGTAGGAGTGTACTTACTTTTTCCATGTGACAAATCTGCATTTTTATTTAGATTATGAAAATGAATACACCATGGCAGTTTCATGTGTCATTTGTTCAAGTACAGTATACAGTTTATTTGAGATATCTCAATGATAATTGAACTGTTATAACACATTTTCTTAAACCATAACGTGACACCATTCAACACGGAATGACCTGTTCTAATTACATTTGTTCAAATGTTCTTACAGTATGTCGACAGACAGACATGCCAATCGCAGTATCATCTGTTAATGCACATAAAAAGAGAAAAACAGCACCTTTTACTACAATGAGAACTCTGCGGTCTGAAGATGTTTCCCTCTGAGTAGTAAATTGAGCATTTACGTGTGCAGAGTACAGTAAAATTATTAATAGCATGTGTCACATGAACCATGATAAACAGAACATGCATAGCTTCATTTATTGTGATTGGTGCTTCCACATATCACTGTCTGGAGTACCAGTATTTTTGAGCATGTCTGCAGTGTCAGCCGGAAGTTCTCACAACTTCTTGCTCTTTCTATTCTACTACACTATTATTTTAGTATAGTACTATTATACTTATAACATGCTGCCATCTCCTAGTAATTTTAGTGACACCCCCTTCAAGTTCAAAAGGAATCTTTTATATATACAAGGGGACCCCCCCAAAGCAAAGCACTGATTGTGACCGTATACATTATAATGGAGAAGCAGCTCCTTTGCCAACATGCTGAAACAATCACTTCACAACTAAAGGGATACATTCTCAAATGCATGGCATTCAAGGCAACTGAAGTTTATACCCCCAACCCCCACCCCCATGTATTTTCAGGACAAATACAGGTATCTGTTAATGGTTATTTATAATTTGCAAATATAAAAATGTGATGGTGCAGAATATCTATTAGTCTGTAGCAGGCTAATTTAAGATCCCAACTACTCTGACCCAGTACTAAGCTTTTTGATCAGTAAGATAATATCATCCATCCATCCATTGTCCAACCCGCTGAATCCGAACACAGGGTCACAGGGGTCTGCTGGAGCCAATCTCAGCCACCACAGGGCATAAGGCAGGAACCAATCCCGGGCAGGGTGCCAACCCACCGCAGAAGATAATATCAGTAAAACTTATAAAAATGTTGAAGTTATAGTGGGTCCTAATTATACATTTCCACTCTACTCAGGTATGAAGCAATGTATCACAAAGTCCAGGTCTTGGGAGTCAGATTTATGAATTGGCATAGGGTTTCCATCAACTGTGCTCTAAAGAAAAAGACCATTTAGCAGACTGATCCTGCCACTCATAGGCTACACGAGCAGCTTGTAAGCAGGGGACATACACTGCCTTTGGCTTCCTTTCATAAAATTGCCCAAATATCCTAATTCTCTTTTCTTTTGACTACAAGAACATACAGTGGATGAATCTTGCCTACTTATTCTCCTTTACATCCCCTTTTCTGTGTACTTTGAAGTGGCAACATACAGAGATGATCTGACCATACCTCCTTAACCCCAGTAACAGTCTCAGGCTCCTCAGAATTTCAAAGACAGGTTGCTTGCATCTCCCTCTCTTCCAGGAGGGCCTAAATAGATGCTCAGACCATCTCAGTTGACTCCTATAGATTTGGAGGAACAGCAGATATTCTTCAAGATGCTCCTAAATTATTGTTTTTCTCAACCCTGTCATGGAGAGTGAGCCCATCAACCTTATGCAGGATCTCTATTTAGCCCCAGTACCCATAAATCTAATTTATTCAGCCACCATGTAGTACTTGTGAGGTTGTGCTCCAAAGTGATTGGTCCAAATCTACCCAATGGACAAGTTGCTTCTGCTATTTCTAAAGTTTACAGTATGTCTTGAACCCAGGATTTTCACTAACGTTCTGGTAAGCTCCCTGCTATATTTCATTTTATAGAGCTTTTAATCTCAACTGCAGTCTTGTCACATGCAGTGAAGATGGCCGGCCCTGTGTGTTCCTGTTTGGGCAGTATGTGTGGGGTCGGGGTACCTGGTATATCTGTTAGACAGCTCAGTTCTCCTGATGTTGCACTTTTAAATTTTCCTAGCATGACGTTATTTTTCTTCCCATATCTTAGATCAGTGCTCAGAACTTGTGGATCTCACTAACTGCCCTTCTACCAACTCCCCGTCTGTACTCTCTGTCTTGTTCTTTCTTTCCTACGAAAAAATAAGGCTGCTTCCACCTTCTGTTCTTTGCTATCGTATTATTGTGGGGTGAATGAGACTCACCAAGGTCATTATGGATTGGCCTACTCCAGCACACTTAACTGTAACACACACATAAGGACCGATTATGAATGATGCCTACTCAGTACTCCACATAGGTTTTTTTCTTCACAGGCTTTTGTAAGAACAACACACAGGTGTATCTGGTGTGAAAAAATAGACAAAGAGCCACAAAAAGGTTTGGGGCAACCTCCCGTATACTTGAACCCATCTGCAAAATGGTAAATTGATTGCACAATTGTGTACGGATTGGAGCCCAAAACAGAACTGACTCAGCTGAGGCACAGATGGTGGTTTTAAAGGAAGGTTGAGGAAGCGATGTTGTCAGGGCCGGGGCCAGAAGTGACCGGAAATGGCATCGTCGGGGCCAGGCAGAATTTCACTTAACTGGTCTGCAGTGGAAAGAGAGAAAGGATTAGCACACTCCACCACCTCCTGGTCTGGCGTGGAATTACCTTCATTCGAACCTTTTAGCTGCCTCCCATGTGCACGTGTGTGACACTGGATATAACCTAGGCCTAAAGGCTGAGATACCATATCATGGTCTCTAAGAATAACTTAGACACATGGTTAACTTCGACCCACCTTGGTTAATGACAATTAATCAATCAATGACATGATACTCCTATTGGGCTGTCCTCTATTGGAGGCGTCCCCTGACAGTGGGCTAATCTAGTGAGAATGAAAGTGGTGATCCCTCCACACCAGGTGATCTGTATCTACTTTACTACTTCTGTCACTCAAGGAGTACAGAAAAAGTATATAAATTTAAAAGCAAAGCAGTATCAATTAAAAAAGAGTAATAACAAATGGACTAAATGCTTAAAATAATTATTTCTGTTAAGATAGAGGTAACGTTTGTGATAGAGGAGGATTGTCACTTGGCCCCTTTTTGTTTCAACAGTTGGGCTGATGCATGGACGATGTCTTTGATTTCCAGGCTGATGGAGTCTCCTTCTAATGTCTCGTTTCTCACCCTCTGCTGATCTGCTCTTTATGCAAAAAGGCCCACATGGACCTCCAGACCTTGTGATACTACACACATACAATTGGCGAATTACTCTGCTGAGGGATAGCTCTGCCGAAAAGCTTTAACCATAAAAATATTTGTAAAGCACTTTATCTTATCAAGAGTACTTTTACTATCTGCTGTATCTACAGTTCTTATAGACTATTTGATCATTCAATCCTTAGATTATGATATGAGTTATGCACTTAGACAACAATGAAAAATAATATGCCTAGACTTAGATTACATAAAAAAGAAGATATACAAAACCCCTAGGGTTGAATTTGTGTCTCATTGTGTTGTTCTTCACAGGATTTCACAACACTGCTCTGTGTAAGATATCCCGGAGAGTTAATTAAAGGCTCATCACAGTCTATCCTGGTAAAATCTTGTAAATAAGGCAGATGGCAGCTTGCTTTTAATATAGTGCCTGCAGTCCCAAAATGATGATTGTCTATTCCATAGAAACTATGTAAAGCATCTTATAAACCTCTCTCCTTGATTCCTATTTGGTTCAGAGACCTTTCTCCTCTCTCTTTTCACCCCTCATGGGGACACTGATGTCCTCTAATGCCAAATATTGCTCTAGAAACCCCAACTACCAGAGTTCTGCAATGACTTTATCCTGCTCCTCATAAACGCCACTTGATGGGCCTCACCCTGATCCTCTTTGTCAAATATGCCCCTTTGACAGGTCTGCAACTTTTCTCCACGTGGCCTTTTCTCTCGGTCCTGCATATGTCACTTGTTATTTTCTTTTCTTTCTTTAAATATTACACTATTACCTCATATCTTCCTTCTTTTACAATCCTTTATGTTTCCACAACAAAAAATATTCTGCCTCAGAACTTTGGCAGCCAAATTCATTCTTTCCTCCCACTGGAAGGTTCCTGAGTGTGCTAGTATAGACAGCTGGCTGCCCTTCTTTTATAATTTAATCCATCTTGAATGATTTGCATCACAGATTAATAGCGCCTCCAGCATTTTAGATTAATGGTGGACTACTTTTGCTCAGTTGTTTGCTTCAGCCCTCTGATCCTGTTTGCTGTGCCTTTTTTCTTTTACTGGTGCAGTTCCTTCGTGATCCCTTTACTTTACTTTTCTCTGACGAGTGGGTTATTTTATTCCATGATATCTTCCCTTTGCCCAGGCTGGATTAGTGTGGGTTGGGTTGTTTAACTTATTTTTCTTTTTATATTAGACAAAAAAGAAAATAAAAAAGCCCCATCACTTTTCTAGAGCACCCCCCCTCTTCAGACTCAGAGTTTAACTTTCATTGTTCTTACCCCAAGTGTCTGTCCCCAGGCTGTCTTTATGCGGGCTGAATCTTCAAGTCTTGTGAAGTGCCAGTGCACCTCATACAGACAGCGCCATTCTGAGGCCTTTCTATGCAATTCCCTGTGTTTTGTATCTCCATCCTGGCAGTTTTCCTTACCCCCCCCCCCCCCCCATTCCTCCCCCTACCTCCAAGAGATATGCAGCACAGATGTGATGTTTTTCTTCCAGATGATAGTCATTTGTTAGAGAACTGCACTTATGGTATGTGTTCATGTCAGAGTGCGGGGGGTGCCCAGCTACGCCCCCCTGCTGACTAAACAGGACGGACTGTGTAGTAAACAGCAATTAGGAGCTGAAACACATAGAAATGTAGAAAGAGGGCAGTGCCGTGAGCCAGAGGGCAATTCTAGCGAGTCCTGGAAGTCACCTGTTCAATGAACTGCTTGATAAAATGTCCTTTAACAATTAACTCCCCATTAAACTGACCCAAAAAGAACCAGGAGACCCAACCATGCAGGCCACAGGGCTTCTTGGTGTTCACTCATAGCGAGACTCACTGAGAATTTATGCTGTTCATCCAAAACAACGTGAGATTTAAGACATGCAAGTTATTTGACCGTGTTAAGGCATATCAGTGAGTGGGCCTGTAATGGACTGGTGTATCAAGTGCTGTTGTGGCCAGACCCCTAACCCCATGGCTCTGAAGCGGACTAAGCTGGTTTGACGGTGTCGTGCTATGTTTTAGTTTTAAAGTGCATCTAACCTTCCAAATTGAAGGCTGTCAGTTGCTGTGGTCCTTACAGCCAGCTTCATCTGTCATCTTTATATCCTTGAAGGACTGTAGGAGCCAAAGGCTGAACTGAAAGCTGGCACCATGAGCTGGGCTCTCCATCAACTCCAGGGCTTACCTACTTCTGTGTTCCTGTGCCAGATAGGTGGATGGTGGCAACAGTGTGATATTCTCCTTGTTAACGTAGACAGCCACTGGAGATGAGACACGGAGGTGCTGGATTCTGCTTCATCTCATTCCACGTTTCTGGCATGCAGCTACAAAATTAGGGAAGGAAGCCGAGCTATGACGTGGCCGGCCAAAGTGAATCAGAATACTCTTCCGCTCCTGGAGTGCAGCTGTTCACTTAGCTGCTTTCAGACCCACAGAGGTCTTCATTCTCCATTTTACTGACCACTTACAATACATTTTGGTTTTTTGATTGCCATCTGCTAGTGCACCATATGCTAAACTGTGAGCTTTCTTGTGGAACGTGTAGACTTGTAATTATAGTCCTTGTGTGCTATTTGTGAGGCTCAGTTTGGTGGAATAATGCATTGGCAGATGAGGATGCTCACCATGAAAGGTGCTATATTAAAAATATATACATCTGTGCGTGATGCTCAAAGGAAAGAGCGACTTGTGGCAGCCATTTCTGGACAAGTCAGTACTGGACTTCCTTTTTCATTCGTTCCCAAAACCACAAGAGACATCTGGTCAGGCCACCGCTGCCCATGAGGACCCTTTAGTTCTTCTAGCATGGTAGCAATAAAAGCTGCTGGCCCCAGATGTTTGGCGATTTGCAGTACTAATCTGTGGTTTGCCCCCTTTGTCTCCGAAATTAGGCCCATTTTAGTAGCTGGTTTGAGGACCAGAAGGAATGAAGAGCCAGTGCCAGCAGAAGAGTGGCAAAAGTCTAAAGCCAAGAGTCATGGAGTACAAAAGGAAGCAGAGATTTTAATTTTAAATGATAGCACAGTCCACAATAATAGGAGATGCCGAAAGGGACTGGTCAAAATGTGGGGAAAGAAAATTAAATGGGCATTGTGTGGACCGGCAGGGGAAAAGGGAATAGGCAACTAGAAACAATGGTCAAGAAAAACATGAATGGCTGCAAACAGATGGTGGAGTAGAATAAGAGGGACAGAAAAATGGTGATATGTGCGGGCAGGTAGGGGCATGAATAGAATGTGGGTACAAACAAAGGCTGGATAAATAAGGTGTAGGCACATAAATTATATAGAATGGAAATAAGCATTCAAGTGGCAAAAAAGGGAAAAGTCACTATGTGGCCCGATATGAAAATGCAGTGGGTCCAAGGAAGGAAAGGGAATGAAAAGGAAAAGAGAATGGCCATGAAGGGGCCATCCTGGTCATAACACCATAAAGGTAAACACAGAGTCGTTACTGTGTGAATAGAGACTTGAAAAACTGAGTGGTGGGCACGAGAATAAAAGTGGAATTATGGAAAGCAGGGTAAGGGACAGAATAGGAGGGGACAAGATAAAGAAAACGGCGTTTGTGGCGAGAAAGTGAAGTAGCAGAGGCGAGCTGGATATTGGGTCCCTAGCAATGCCGCATCACAGCCGTTTACTTCGGCCACAGCAGTCTTCGTGTTCTACCCATGTTCCTGTAGACTTTTCTACACATGCCTCTCTTTTGTTTACAATGTTTGAAGACTTAAACGTGTTAAGCTCATTGTCGACTCCTGTCGATGGACCGGCACCCCGTTCATGTCGGCGTATCGGGTTACGCTTGTTTGATGGTGAATGGCCGGAGAAACGAAAGACAGGGCAGCTGGTGAGAAAGAGAAAGCCAGCAGTAAAATCAAATGACGACAAGAAAGGGACAAGGAAAATAATAACGGGACAAGGAAATCAACAGGCTAGGCGACAAAAAGTGGTGAACGGGGACATGATTACGCACGGCGCCGATCAAGGCATGCCTCAGGGACAGATCACCGACCGCGGGGCTGGCAGGGGGGCGGCGTGTGTATCGCGTATAAAATCAGAGAGCCACCGACAACTTGCATTATTTCCCGCCTCTTCATCCGAATTCCTCTTGGATTTGTGCCCAGTGTTCTCCGCGGCTCCGAAGAAGATATGCGGTCTGTGCGGCTGCTCCTGCTCTCCGCCGTCTGTTTGACCGCCCTGTCGGCGGTGCTGGAGCGGAAGGACGAGCTGACGGAGGCTTTGGTAAGACTGCGCGTCCCGCGGGGCTCGGTTACTTTGGGGCATCTGTGCCTTTAAATACCCGCTGTACTTTATACCTTTTGATTTCCATTAATACTTTTTATGAATAAAAGTGACATTTCACTTTAAACTTGACATGATTTACTCTAACGTTTACTTTACTTCTATGTTTATATACAGTTTAGTGCTTTGAGCGAAAATGCGTGCGATCCCGCTATAAACATTCCGACACAACCGGAAAGAATGTAGAACGGGAAGGCATTGTTTATTGAGCCATCTGCTTCCTTTTAAATTGTATTATTAGAATTAATTCGCGAATGGCAAATCGTTTCTTAAGCATCGAGCAAAGTTAGGTCCACTTGAGCTGCCAGAGCGGAATAACAGACTGCGACGTGCTCTTAAGTATTGGGGCTGCAATGCTGATTTGAAGCAAAAAATGTTTAAATAAGTTTTATCTGGAATGACATTTATTTTGAATACATAGAAACGAGACATTTTTGCCTATGTTGTGGGTGTCGACAAGTTAACGTTAACGCGGAGTTATGGAGCAATCTGGCTAGAAACTGCGATAAAAATCGAAAACGAGAGGTCCTCTCCCTTTAAAATTAGAAACCTTGAAGATAAATTTTGGCATCTGGTCACAATAAACAAAATCTGAATTTCGGTCGCAGCCCTAAACTATGGGAGACTTGAAAGATGTCGGAGGTGCTGGAGGTCTGGGGTGAGATGTGCGTACAGGGCGTAGAATCGGGTCAGCTAAGTGCCCCAAAATAGGGAATCAACATCAACAGTTCGTATGCTGGCAGGCAAACAGCACTAGGCTTCTGGAGAAGCCGAGAATATCCCGGTAGCACTGGGTGCAAGTGGAGCACCAGCCCTGCACTGGATGCTGGCCCATCGCAGAGCATACTCAACTAATGGAATAATTAAGTGTGGGTGGAAAAGGACAATCAGTGGGCCCTGGAACTGCTAGGTATCAGAGCTCAGCACTGCTCCACGCCACTTACTTCCAAAGCAGGCAAAGTATATTTTATATGGCATCTTTAGTAGTGACATACTACCACAAGTAGATAGATAGACAGATAGTCGTACTACAACCTATCTATCTATCTATCTATCTATCTATCTATCTATCTATCTATCTATCTATCTATCTATCTATCTATCTATCTATCTATCTATCTATCTATCTATCTATCTATCTATCTATCTATCTGCTTCACTGACATCATCCCTTAATTGTTTCAAAGTTCTGATGGTTGGAGTAGTGTGAGGACAGCACGGATCTCAAACTATCAGTACAACATGACTAAGAAATCCAACAATTCTAACAATGAAAGATGTTGCTATAAGCAATATGGTGGTGCCTATGCAAATTACAGCAAACAGCAGCACCCATTGCAGATTACAGCATCCACAAAAAAAAGACAAACAAAATGGCAACAGAATAATAATAAAATATTTACAATGCTAAAAAAATAATTGCTTGCAAGAACATCAGACATACAAAACAAAATAGGATCTTAAAGAATTCTAAACACTTAGGAAGGGACCTGGTCTGGAATCAATGGGGCCCTGCTGGGATGTAAAGGCTGCTGTTTTTAGACCGATAAGCTCAAAGGAGGGACAGTAAGGAGGAAATCATTTTGTAGTGGTGTGGGAGATGGAGAATTGGACCAATGACGGCCTGTTAAACACAGTAGTAAGGACAGGAGATGTTTGCCAAGTGAGAGTTGTTCCTTCACACTGTCAAGCTGGTTTGGTGAGTAAATCAGAGTAGAGCACGGGAAGCACATTCAGACAGGCTCAGGTGTTTCCCCCCTTAATTCATCAGCAGAGAGTCATGTCCTTAATTCAACGGCTCCATACTATTGGAACACGCTTCCTGTTTGTGCACTACTCTGATTTTTCAGTAATATTTAACAATATGTTTGCGAAAAAGGCATGTGCTTTGGACATTGTGAGCATGTGACTGGATAATGCCATAAGGAGATGCCACATAGAAAACTTAATTAAGGTGTTCTGGCACAGGTTGTAGATTGGCTGGGCACAGTGGAAAAGAAGATGGACTGAAACTAAGGTCCTGACTGTCTGTGGTCATAAAAGATCCATGGGCATCTGTTGAAAAAAAGAGTACATGTTTCCTGATGCCCTGGCTAAATTGCCCACCACCGCCTTGTCCATTCTGGCCCCTAATTACTCTCTCTCTCACCCATTCACCTCCTAATAGCTCATGTGTGGTGGGCAGACTGACATCGCATCATCCAGGTGTGCTAGTTGAAGTGGCTTCCCAACATCTAAGTAAAGTGCTTTGAGTGCCTAGAAAAGCTCTCTGTAATTGCAGTTAAATAGTTAATGAATTAATTACATTTCAAAGAGGAATTCACAGATGCAATGAAACTTAAGCTAACTGAGGCCCCTCCATTTGCGGAGTGCAAGACCAAAGTTAATGTTGCCCTCAGGTGCCATAGCCTGACCTAATCACGGCACCTGAGGACTGGTAATCAGGTAAATGATTCCCCACTCTGTCCAGCAGGGGGTGTTTGCTCACTAGGATTGTGTTCTTTCTTAGGTGCAGGACATACGCCAGCCTTCTACACAGCTCTCTCATTACCATGGCGGAAATAACCAGACAAGAGAAGATGGTACAAAAAGAGATACATCTTTAAAATTGTAGCTTCCACCCAAAATACAATGTAGCATAAACATTTATACATACATATCCAGGCCGGAGCGAAGCCAGCGGAATATACAGTCGTCATTCAGTTCTTCATGAGTCCGGTCCAGTAGGGTGAGGGTGCCATTGGTCGGCTTCTGGCTTTGTGATGGATCCTTGCCATTATAAACACTCACATATTTACATATTCATTGAGTTTGTTATGAACCTTGCCAGGTATGGGCAGCTGCCATCTGAGCTGTCTATGTTATTTGTGGCCTGTGCCCAAATAATGCCTACCCCTGTTCTAATCACTCATGGCTTCTGCAGACAGCGGCTCTTGGTCACCCTGGCCGTATATATTGCTTTAGAAAACGTCCTAATTTTAAATAACCCGCCTGTGTCATCAGCTATTTGCATCAGTTAGCTTCACCCTGTCAGTTTATTAATGGCTTTGAAATACACTTCACAGATTACAGTGGCACACTTCAAACCTATTACTACGCCATCTTAACTGACAAACTAATATGAAACACAAAACTAAATGAATCAACCCAAATTAACAAAAAGCCAGGAAGGCAGAAAAAAACAACAAAATACCCGAGAAAACAAAAAGGCAAAATTCACAGGAAAACATTAACACAAAAGATTCTGATGGATCAATTTCTGTACCCCCTTGAGAATTCTGAAGACTTCAGTTAAGCCCCTTTCCCTTGATACTTGAGTCTCTCCCTTTACAAATGCCTCGTTGTTTTTATGGATTTGTAAATTATTATTTTCATAATTGTTTTATTTTGGTTTGAAGTGCCTCATAGGATTGCATTCATTGAGTTATTCCCTTTCTCCTCTCCAATTTAAATACCTGTGCGTGAGTAGGTTTTGCAGAAAATAGAAATGTTACCTTTGTTTGTAAATTTTCTTAGCTAAAATGCTTGTTTAACTAAATAAAAAGAAAATATAATCTATACATAAATGCATAATATATATGAAGATGAAACCAGAAGCAAACGAGGACTACTGTAATAAAGACGCTTCTCCCTCACAGCTATTGACGGCTGGGTTTGAGTGCTGGTCTGAGTGTCACTTGCACGTTCTCCCTGTGTGCCTCTAGAATGGCATCTCTGCGCTGGTGTGACGTGTGAGTGTGGCCTGTGGCAGACTGGGGCTCAATCCAAGTGTTTTGTTCCTGACTTGAACCGAATGCTCGAGCATCCTGCCAGATACAACATTAGTGATTTGCTAGAGAGTCCTCTGCCAAGCAGAAAACAAAGAATGATTTTACAATCCAAACCTACTGGAGTACTTTATTTAAAGCATCTAAAGATTTTGTACATCACTGCAGTACCTCTTATGGTCTCTTGGTCTTTTTGGTCTTCTCAAACTAACAACAGCATTTATTTCTATAGCACGTTTTCATACAAACAATCTACCTCAAAATGCTTTACAGGATGAAGAAAGACAAAATATAAAAATAAAATGAGGCAATACTAATTAACATAGAATAAAAGTAAGGTCCGATGGCCAGGGAGGACAGAAAAAACCAAAAAAAACTCCAGACGGCTGGAGAAAAAAAAATTAAATCTGCAGGGGTCTGAGGCCACGAGACCACCCAGCCCTAACATAAATGACATCAATCAGTCCTCATTGTATTCAGGGTTCATGATGATGGTCATGTGCCTTCAATCCATCAATGTAGGGACTGCACGGTGCTTTGATTGGGTGGTGGTGGCACAGAAAACCGGAATAAGAACAGCAGAGAAAGTAAGGATTTAGTACGGATTTCAGGCCCACCATGAATGATAATGATAATTAAATGCATATTCAGAATATCAGGGTTAAACTAACATGAGAAAGCCACGTTAAAATAATGTTTTTTAAAGTGCTCCGCTGTATCAGCCTGGCGATTCCTATTGACAAGCTATTCCAGATTTTAGGTGCATAACAGCAGAAGGCCGCTTCACCACTTCTTTTAAGTTTAGCTCTTGGAATTCTAAGCAGACACTCATTTAAGGATCTAAGGTTACGATTTGGAGTGTAAGGTGAAAGACATTCCGAAATATAAGATGGAGCGAGATTATTTAAGGCTTTGTAAACCATAAGTCATGTCATGAACTTGTCCAGAAGTATGTGGATGAGATATTGCAACGGCTTAGCTATTAGCTAAATAAACAATCTTGATGGATCGAGAGGCCTCCTCTCATTTGTCAGATTTCTGATGCTCAGTCTCTGTGGCAAGGAGGAGGAGTGAGTCCTTTAACAAGTCTCGAGAGGACTTCAGAAACAAGACAGAGGAGCCCTCAGAAGCAGTTGGTGTTTGCCTTAGTCTCAGTGGTGCTCAATAGTGGGAATGTGGGTCGCAGAAAGTGGTAGAGATTGGTGATACCGTCAGCATTCCCATTGCTGTACCATTGAAGTGGCCTGCTTCTGTGTTCCATGTTCTTATCGAAACAGACCAGCACAGATTGTCCGTGGCACTTAAAGACCTCAATCTGCATGATAAAATATTCATTTTTTTTCCGAGTGTGTCCGTCTGGTCAGAAGTACAAAGTGGTGTACAGAATGCAATTCATCCACATATATTAAGATTTTCCATAACAAATTTATTGCGTAATCCATAATACCAGCATTAGATGTCAATGTTTGTCCAACCTAAAAGTACTAATGAGACCCCCACTGAGTATTTTGAGTGTGATGGCACACCATATGTCTCTTTATACCAATGAAGTGTCATATGAACACTACACCTGACCTACACAGTGCTGCAGAACAGATTCATCTCTTGAAGGCCACACTCTCCTCTTTCCAAATGGACACTTCCAGAAGGATGACACAAAGGTCATGGCCATGACTTCAGTTTACTCCAGTGGTTTGGACAGTCCCCAGATGTCAACTCTTTGTGGTCAGTTGGAATGGGACGTTCACAGCATGAACATTTGGTTGAAAAATCTGGAGCCTCATGATGCCATCAACTTAGCATGCACCAAAAAGAAGCATTTCCAGCACCTTGCTGAAGCCATGACTTGAAAAATACAGGCCATGCTGGTGGCACCTGGTACTTGATGGGTGTGCCCAATAAAATGATAAAAGGGAGGGTTGCCAGGTCCAGCAAAAATTCCCAGCCTAAAGACAGCTCAAAACTCACCTAATGTGCAAAGTGTACAAACAGGCTAATAAATGACCATATATATTCGTGTATAAGTCAGGACTTGAAACCCAAACAATTGATTATAAAATCAGACCCCAACTTATGCACCCGTTCAAAAATGCGACACTTAAAGTTTGTTCTTTTTTTACATCTTCTTGCTTCCTCCAATCTCCCACCACTTTCTCAGACACATCAAATTTTGTTGCAGCGGTGCAGTTACCAGTTTCTTTCGCCACTTCAGCAACTTTAAAACCAATGGATGCTCCATCGTAGATAAGGGATGCTCTTACGATAAAGGTGTATTAGGGCGTGAGATACAAAAAACACAAAACAGTGCAAATGTTGCTTTGGAATAGTTCGGGTGTTACCGTGTGGTCACGTAGGCACAATACATAGGAAAAAAAAGGCCGTGGGCTCCGTGGTTACTCTCTCAGGTGGGCGTTAGCATATCGTAATCTCCTGGACCAATAGCGTGAGTTTTCCGCATTCAACTTATACAACCGACATTATAAAATACCAGAAATTATACAGTAAAATCAAGCCCCGACTTATCCGCGGGAGAACTTAAACACCAGTATATACGGTACGTATTTTTTTTCCTTTTGACTTTGTGTTTAATATTTTTATATACCTATACTGTACCATCCAACATAATTTTCTGGCATTTTTGGTCCATTGTTTTAAGGGTATGATATTAAAAAGCTGGTAGTGGGTGGGGGGGAGTTATTTGTTGGCTCCCCCTTGATGTTTATAGCATTGTCAAGAAGGTAGGGTGCTGTGGAAAATGATCCCAAAATTTTAAGTTTTTACGAAAGATCATTTTTTCCCCGTAGAAATGAATAAAAAATAGTCCAACTGGGCAGGAAACTACAGACCTTGTGACACTGATACGAGTGCTGCCAAAATGTCAAACTCTTATTGAATTAAAGAAATTTTCGTTTAGCCCAACTGGATCAGAACTTCATTCTCTCAGTCTATGAGAAGGCAGGGACAGGAATCAGACTGGGGGGAGCCACCAGAAACACGGCCAGAAGGATATCGGCGTGGCTATGAGCACAACCAGAGAGGCGTAAAACAACAAAGGGGGGCAAAACAAAACAAAATGACTAGCCGTCAATATCTGTTCATTTATTATAGCAATTTTCAAAATTTTAAAACTTTTATATAAATGGTTTTGTGACACATTCAGTTTCATAAATCCTGGTGGAAAAATCTGTACTGCTCAAAAAAAATAAAGGAACACTTTTTAATAATAGCATAGCATCAAGTCAATGAAACTTCCGGGCTATTGATCTGGTCAGTTAAGTAGCAGAGGGGGTAGTTAATCAGTTTCAGATGCTTTGGTGTTAATAAAATTAACAACAGGTGCACTAGAGGGGCAACAATGAGATGACCCCCAAAACAGGAATGGTTTAACAGGTGGAGGCCACTGACATTTTTCCCTCCTTAACCCATCAGCAGGACCAGTATCTGCTCCTTTGGGCAAGGAGGAACAGGATGGGCACTGCCAGAGCCCTACAAAATGACCTCCAGCAGGCCACTGGTGTGAATGTCTCTGACCAAACAATCAGAAACAGACTTCATGAGGGTGGCCTGAGGGCCCAACATCCTCTAGTGGGTCCTGTGCTCACTGCCCGGCACCGTGGAGCTCGATTGGCATTTGCCATAGAATACCAGAATTGGCTGGTCCACCACTGGCGCCCTGTGCTTTTCACAGATGAAAGCAGGTTCACCCTGAGCACATGTGACAGATGTGAAAGGTTCTGGAGAAGCCGTGGAGAACGTTATGCTGCCTGTAACATCATTCAGCATGACCGATTTGGTGGTGGGTCAGTGATGGTCTGGGGAGGCATAACCATGAAGGGACACACAGACCTCTACAGACTAGACAACGGCACCTTGACTAGCCATTAGGTATCAGGATGAAATCCTTGGACCCATTGTCAGACCCTGTGCTGGTGCAGTGGTACCTGGATTCCTCCTGGTGCACAACAATGCCCGGCCTCATGTGGTGAGAGTATGCAGGCAGTTCCTGGAGGATGAAGGAATTGGTACCATTGACTGGCCCCCACGCTCGCCTGACCTAAATCCAATAGAACACCTCTGGGACATTATGTTTCGGTCCATCCGAAGCCACCAGGTTGCACCTCAGACTGTCCAGTAGCTCAGTTATACCCTGGTCCAGATCTAGGAGGAGATCCTCAAGGACACAATCCATCGTCTCATTAGGAGCATGCCCCGATGTTGTCAGGCATGCATACAAGCAAGTGGGGTCCATACAAACTACTGAGCACAATTTTGAGTTGCTGCAATGAAATTTTGGCAAAATGGACTAACCTGCTGCATCATTTTTACACTTTGATTTTCAGTGTGTCTTTGAATTCAGCCCTCTGTAAGTTGATAATTTTCATTCCCATCCAACGATGTGGCATCCCTTCGTTCCTAACACATTACCCAGTCCATATCAGTATAGATATCAAGCAGGATTTTATTTCCCATTGAGGTCTGATGGGTTTTCAAAGTGTTCCTTTAATTTTTGAACTGACATCCTTGTGTCTTCTCTTCCAGCCTTTTAAGCCACTGTGCCATGCCACTGGTTCTGTCAAATTTTGTCAGGATTAATTCTCCTGTTTTCAAGCCATTAAGAAACACAAAGTGGTGAAGATGAAAATAGTAAAACCACTTTTTTATATTTTTCTCCCCTTTACTAGGATTATCTACAGACCTACGGGTATCTACAAAAGCCCCTCAGCTCGCAGGACTACACCTTCAAACCTCATGAGGTAGAAGAAGCTCTCCGGTAAGACATTTGCCACTGCCATGCACCCAGATGCCACCTTGATGCTTTTTTAACTTTTTCCCTCAATATTCCGACTTGTCCAGAACCTTTCAGAAGGTGATGGGGCTGCTGGTCACTGGAGAAACAGATGAGCAGACCCTGACTGTGATGAGACAGCCCCGCTGTGGCTTGGAGGATCCTTTCAACCCAAAGGTGGCATTGAAGTATCGGCTCTTGGGTAGGTGGCTGTTTTCCAATAGATCCTGTCAGATCCTACATTTATTTTAAATTTTACATGGAAAACATAAAAGTTATTTCATAATATAAATATGTCAATTGTTATTTTTTATTACCTCAACTATGCTGGTGTGGCATAGTGGTTGGTACTGCTGCCCCACACTTGTGTGATTCTGGGTTCAGTACCTGGCCTGGTTGGAATCTGTAGAGTTCAAATCCCCTCCTACTGTCCACTCTTCTCCAGTTTCCTCAGACAATCCAAAAACATTCATGGCAGCTCTTAATTGGTCGCGTAGGAGAGTGAGTGACCTATCATAGATTGGCAACTCGTTTAGACTTTGTTGATGCCTTGTGCCTATTGCTGGACTGGATAAGTAAGTTAGAAAATCAAAGGACGATTTGATCTTCCATGGGAGGGTGGCACAGAACTCTAGGAACCCCAGATCAATCTGCATTGTGTGGAGTTTGCATGTTCTCCCTATGGACATGTTGGTTTCCTCACTCTGTGGTTTCCTCCCACGCTTCATAACTTTGAGAGATGAACTGGTGGGCACTCAAAGGTTAGTTCTTGTCTTGTTCCTGTTGTTGTGGTAAAAGTAGATTGACAAAATGAATGGCCCTTCCATGATGCTGGTGAAGTGATCAGAAATTGGGGCATGAATAAATATCCAAGTTGCAGACTCTAAACACAATATACAAAAAGAAAGTTTAGCAAAAGTGCGAGACATCAGCATGAGAGAAATGCGATCAAGAAGAACCCTAGGACATAAGTGAGGAGCTGTGTCACTGGGGCTGAAGAATCTAATAAGTTTTCTTACATTTTTTAAATACTGGAACGAGAGAAAAGCCAAGCAAAATGACACCTTTTATTGGCTAACTAAAAAGATTACAATATGCAAGCTTTCGAGGCAACTCAGGCCCCTTCTTCAGGCAAGATGTAAATACTGGAAAGCAATTTAGTGAAGGGGAGAGATGAAAGTCTGGGAAAAGGAGGGGAATATGGTCATATGAAAAATAGAGATGAACAAGGATGTATCTCATAGGAAGAGGGGCTCAGTCTGTTATTCACGTACAGTATCCTGACACAGAGTGACGTCTCCACAACGCCTGACAATAATGACACTATAAACCTCTCCAGCTTACTGAACACTAGCAGTTCAAAAGAGTGACTGCTGCCCTCGTGTGGCATGACTTTAAAACTGATCTTCCTTTCTACTCTCTCAATACAAGATCGTCTTGAAATTTAAAATGACAGAGGAAAACATCAGAAGCATGCTCCAACTCCAGAGCTTGAGGTGTTGTTGTTGTGTGTGTGTTTTGTTTAACTTGACATACAATTTCTGTATGTTTTTATAGGCCGTTGGAGGAAGAGGACTCTCACCTACAGAATTTATAACCATACCCCTGACCTGGGGCTTGCAGAGACACGTGCTGCCATCAAATCAGCTGTAAAGTACTGGAGTGAAGTTGCACCCCTAAATTTTCATGAGATCACCACTGGCCGAGCAGATATAAAAATTTCATTCCACAGGAAGGGCCATTCCTGCTCTGTGGCCTTTGATGGACCCGGTAAGTAGATGATTCCAAAAAGGTTTTTCTCAGAGCAGATTTTTTTTAAATGGAAAATTTAATTTTACCAACTGTGGTGTATAGCCGGGGCCCTGACCCCAGCCGGGATGTCTCCACATTGGAAGGACCAGGGGAGGGAGCATAGCCAGATCATTACCTCCCCCGGAGCACTAGGTGGCAGCCCTCCTGGGTTGCAGCGGTGCTTTGGACTCCTGCAGAGCCCTGTGGGAGCTGGAGTGTGATACGGCCCTGTTTGGATCCGTGGGTGTCGCCAGGGGGTGCTGCAGCTGCTGCTGAGCCCTTATTTGCAGCTCTTCTGCCACACCCGGTCAACAAGCACCTGGAGCACTTCTGAGTGCCTTATAAAAGTAGCCAGCTACCACTACTCCAGGAGCCAGAGTCGGGAGGAGGGAGACAAAGCTTGCCTGGAGGAGTGGAGGAAAGAGAAAGAGAAAGAAGAAGAGATTTGTATTGTGCTGTGCTGTGAACAATGCTATACTTGTGGGAAATGGTGGAAGACGTTTTTTGTTTGGGTGGCAGGAGCGCCCTCTGCAGGCCACACCACCTTGAATTCCGAACTTCGCTGTTCCTGTGGATTTCAAACCAGTGTGTTTCTTTGTGCCGGTCCCAAGCCCGGATAAATGGGGAGGGTTACGTCAGGAAGGGCATCTGGTGTAAAATGTTCCTAGTGGCAGGGGAAAGTGTATTTAAGCAGCATATGATGGTGGTCTGTAGGACGACGTTGGAGATCAAGAAAAGGAAGAGAGTGAGGGCAGAGCCAAGGATGAAATAGTGGAAGTTGAAAAAGAAAGACTGCAAGGTTGAGTTTAGGGAGGAGGCGAGACAGGCACTGGGTGGCAGTGAAGAGTTACCAGACAGTTGGAAAACTACAGCAGATGTAGTAAGGGTGACAGCAAGAAGGGTACTTGGCATGACATCTGGACAGAGGAAGGAGGAAAAGGAAACCTGGTGGTGGAATGGGGAAGTACAGGAGAGTATACAGAGGAAGAGGATGGCAAAGAAGAAGTGGGATAGTCAGAGAGATGCAGAAAGTAGACAAGAGTACAAGGAGATAAGGTGCAAGGTGAAGAGAGAGGTGGCAAAGGCTAAAGAAAAAGCGTATGATGAGTTGTATGAGACGTTGGACACTAAGGAGGGAGAAATGGACCTGTACCGATTGGCTTGACAAAGGGACCGACCGGGGAAAGATGTGCAGCAGGTTAGGGTAATAAAGGATAAAGATGGAAACGTACTCACAAGCGAGGAGAGTGTGTTGAGCAGATGGAAAGAGTACTTTGAGAGGCTGATGAATGAGAAAGGGAAGAGGTTGGATGATGTGGAGATAGTGAATCGGGAAGTGCAACGGATTAGCAAGGAGGAAGTAAGGACAGCTATGAAGAGAATGAAAAATTGAAAGGCCGTTGGTCCAGATGACATACCTATGGAAGCATGGAGGTGTTTAGGAGAGATGGCAGTGGAGTTTTTAACCAGATTGTTTAAATGAATCTTGGAAAGTGAGAGGATGCCTGAGGAGTGGAGAAGAAGTGTACTGGTGCCGATATTTAAGAATAAAGGGGATGTGCAGGACTGTAGTAACTGTAAGGGGATAAAATTGATGAGCCACAGCATGAGGTTATGGGAAAAAGTAGTGGAAGTTTGGTTAAGAAGCGAGGTGATGATTAGTGAGCAGCAGTATGGTTTCATGCCAAGAAAGAGCACCACAGATGCAATGATTGCTCTGAGGATGTTGATGGAGAAGTTTAGAGAAGGTCAGAAGTAGTTGCATTGCGTCTTTGTGGACCTGGAGAAAGCATATGATAGGGTGCCTCCAGAGGAGCTGTGGTATTGTATGAGGAAGTTGGGAGTGGCAAAGAAGTATGTAAGAGTTATACAGGATATGTACGAGGGAAGTGTGACTGTGGTGAGGTCTGCGGTAGGAGTGACGGATGCATTCAAGTTGGAGGTGGGATTACATCAGGGATCAGCTCTGAGCCATTTCTTATTTGCAATGGTGATGGACAGGTTGACAGACGAGATTAGACAGGAGTCCCTGTGGACTATGATGTTTGCTGATGACATTGTGATCTGTAGTGATAGTAGGGAGCAGATTGAGGAGACCCTGGAGAGGTGGAGATATGCTCTAGAGAGGAGAGGAATGAAGGTCAGTAGGAACAAGACAGAATACATGTGTGTAAATGAGAGGGAGGTCAGTGGAATGGTGAGGATGGAGGGAGTAGAGCTGGTGAAGGTGGATGAGTTTAAATACTTGGGATCAACAGTACAGAGTGATGGGGATTGTGGAAGAGAGGTGAGAAAGAGGGTGCAGGCAGGGTGGAATGGATAGAGAAGAGTGTCAGGAGTAATTTGTGACAGACGGATATCAGCAAGAGTGAAAGGGAAGGTCTACAGGACGGTAGTGAGACCAGCTATGTTATATTGGTTGGAGATGGTGGTGCTGACCAGAAAGCAGGAGACAGAGCTGGAGGTGGCAGAGTTAAAGATGCTAAGATTTGCACTGGGTGTGACGAGGATGGACAGGATTAGAAATGAGTACATTAGAGGGTCAGCTCAAGTTGGACAGTTGGGAGACAAAGTCAGAGAGGCGAGATTGCGTTGGTTTGGACATGTGCAGAGGAGGGACGCTGGGTATATTGAGAGAAGGATGCTAAGGATAGAGCTGCCAGGGAAGAGGAAAAGAGGAAGGCCCAAGAGAAGGTTTATGGATGTGGTGAGAGAGAACATGCAGGTGATGGGTGTAACAGAACAAGATGCAGAGGACAGAAAGATATGGAGGAAGATGATCCGCTGTGGCAACCCCTAACGGGAGCAGCCGAAAGAAAAAGAATAATAATAAGAAGAAGAAGCTGTTCCTGTGTATTTAAACTGATCCTGTCAGGCCTTAGTGACCTGCAGCTTTTGTGAGTTATGCTTAATTAATGTTAACTGTAAAAACTCTATCAGCCCAATCATGCTGAGTGACAGGTGGTCTTAGTTCTTTGAATTTTTATCTTATTAAATCTTAGCAGCACACAGATTGTGCAGGCTATTAAGTTGTTGCTTTGTAGTCTCATTTTATCAGATTCTAGCAAAGGGGATCTTGTTTATCTCTTTGGCTCATCCTGTCCAGTTTTGTGGAGGTTATTTTAATCTGACTGATCGTTGATCATTTTGTATTTTACAGATCTGTCTCTATTCCTTTTCTAATCTGATCATATTCGATCTTTTGTAATTTCAATAGGTTATAGTTATTAAGTGTGCTTGTATTTAACTGTTGTGTGATCCACTTAGATTGTAAAAGATGATCTTTTTTGGCTTTGTTGTCTGACTATTGGGAGGGCGGCATACTGGTTAGTGATTCTGCCTCTCAGCTCCAGAGGCTTGGGTTCAAATTCCCGCCTGGTCATTTGGACAGTTTTATCTACCATGACTGTCAAAAAGCTTTTGAGGCAGCAAACAATGAGAGGCCTCATCATCATCATCATCATCACACTCCGACTCGTGTAACAGTATAGGAGTTTCTCAACTTTTTTTTACAAGATTTGAAACCAGCTGTTTCAGTATTCAAAATGCACAAGTTAGGAAGGATGTGCTCCAGAAATATTATAGGATGGAGCTCAGAATACCTGAAGTGGAGAAGCAAAAAATCAACAGGGCAGTGGGGCCAGGTGGCATATCAGGTCGGCCCCACGAAGTCCTGTTTCAAGCAGCTCTCTCCAGTTTTTCATTTGCTGTTTAACTGGTTACCTGAGCTGCGGAAAAAGTCAATCATTACCCGAGTTTCTAAAGTTTCCTGATGTAATCCCGAGTTTCCTGAGGTTTACATCTTGCCTGAAGAAGGGGTCTGAGTTGCCTTGAAAGCTTGCATATTGTAAGCCAATAAAAGGGGTCATTTTGCTTGACTTTTCACTGCATTCATAATGGCTAACACGGTACAACACCCTAGTACTAAAGTTTCCTGGCTAAACAGTCTGAACGATCATAGGCCAGTGTCACTACGGTCCATTCCAATTAAAGGCTTTAAATATCCATCCATCCATCCATTTTCCAACCCGCTGAATCCGAACACACGGTCACGGGGGTCCGTTGGAGCCAATCCCAGCCAACACAGGACACAAGGCAGGGAACTAATCCTGGGCAGGGTGCCAACCCACCGCAGGACACACACAAACACACCCACACACCAAGCACACACTAGGGCCAATTTAGGATCGCCAATCCATCTAACCAGCATGTCTTTGGACTGTGGGAGGAAACCGGAGCACCCGGAGGAAACCCACGCAGACACTGGGAGAACATGCAAACTCCACGCAGGGAGGACCCGGGAAGTGAACCCAGGTCTCCTAACTGTGAAGCAGCAGCGCTACCACTGTGCCACCGTGCCACCCTGGCTTTAAATATTTGGTTGAAAAACATTTTAATGATATTTCAATTGTACTATGGTGTTGTACTGTTAGCCATTAATGAGAAGTCAAGAAGAATGAAACCTTTTACTGGCTAACTAAAAAGATTACAATATGTAGGCTTCAGACAAGATGTAATGGACCTTAAATAGACATTGACAGACATTACGTCTTGCCTGAAGAAGGGGCCTGAGTTGCCTCGAAAGCCTACATATTGTAATCTTTTTAGTTAGCCAGTAAAAGGTTTCATTCTGCTTGACTTCTCATTAGTGACATTTCAAGATCATTAACAATTTGCTTTCTGTGCAAACTGTGCTGTTGGAGGATGCTCTGCTTATCTACATCAAATCTGATAAGCCTGGTTTATAATGCTAGAGCGCCATTTCTGGATTTTTCTCGAGTGTCCAATACCATCCAGCCTTTCATACTGATTAAGAAATGAAAGATTATGAATGTTATCCCATTTATTACAGTATGGATTCAGGACTATCTTTTGAATTTTTCCTTGTCAAAGTACAGGACACTTTTTCAAAAGTCATTCACTCCAATGCAGAGGATTTGTTTTCTCTCCATTACCATTACTGTACACAAGTGACCAGAGACTGAACAGTGAGCACGACTCCATTATCAAGTATGCTGATAAGACGTATGTATACTTGCAGAGGATGGAAGCCACTACTTAAATCCAGTCGACTGTTTGCTAAACTGGTGGAATGAAAACCATCTTACTCTGAATGCCAAAAAGACCAAAGAAATGATATTTGACTTTAAGAGACAGAAATCTCCATGTTGTGGGGAACAGCCCGGACACAGACAGGTAGACACGATGGTTTCACCACACACACGTTTATTTATCACATTTATAGTGCACATACCCAGTGCCGAAGCATCAATCACCCCTTTAAGTCCTGGCCACAACACAATGCCTTATTAGTCTCTGGTCCGCCTCCACTCCTCTCCACCAAGCTTCGTCTTCTTCCTCCCGACTCTTGCCCTTGACTGGAGGGAGGCGGCCCCTTTTATTCAGGTGCATCCTGAGGGCTTCTGTAGCCACACCCCTGTGTGGCGGAAGCTCTGTCTGCATATCCGGAAGTCCTCCGGGTGTCCCCAATACTCTTCCCCCCAGCACATCCGGGTGTGGCGGAAGTATTGAGTTCCAGGGCTCCCAAGGCATCGGGGCGCCCCCTGGTGGTGACCATGGGCCCCTACAGGGTTGAGCTTCCAAGCTCTGTACCCGTGGTCCCCAAAGCAACCAGGGAGGATGCCCAGTCATGTCCTGGAGGAGGCACAAGCCCTCCTCCTGGGCATCTCGGTCTGGCATGAACACCTGCCGGGTACCACAATGTTCACCCATCATTCTTTGAGTGTGAGGTAGAAATATTGGCTGAATATAAATACATAGAAACTTATCCTAGATAATAATCTTTATTTGAATATTAATACATAAAACATATACTCTAACTCAGGGGTCTCTAACTCCAGTCCTGGAGGTTTTCATTCTAACTCTTTTCTTTTCAGTTTTTGCTGCTAATTTACTATTTCCCTTTATTTTAATTGACTTTTCTTGAGACTCTGACCGCTGAATTGATTCTTTTTTCCTGAAACGGCACCTAAACATAAATTTAATGTGAAGTGAGCCAACCGATGACCAACTAAGTTGGGGCCTCAAACTCCAACCACCTTCACTTCATTCAGTTTCTTAATTTGTAGCCAATTCTCGTTGCTAATTAAACCCGTTATTTAATTCTGTGGCGCTCATTCTGCCATGGCAGACATTTCCAAAACTATTGATTTTCTTTTTTAACAGCACTGTCAAAATGTGTTGTGGACCTGAGCAGAGCAACATTACTGAGGCCTTCACCTTTCTTTATTTTCAGTTATTGTGTGATGGACGCAGGTTGTTGTTTATGTGTTGGTACATTTTAATAATAATAATAATAATTCATTACATTTATATAGCGCTTTTCTCAGTACTCAAAGCGCTATCCACACAGGGAGGAACCGGGAAGCGAACCCACAATCTTCCACAGTCTCCTTACTGCAAGACAGCAGCACTACCACTGCGCCACCTGTGTGTCTTAATATTGTTTGGTTTCTAATTAAGGAAAAAAGAAATAAGGCTTAAGTTGTGTATCAATTAAAATTAAACCAAAGAGTTAATTAGCAGCAAAATCTGGTCACGAATTAAGAAAAGGGTTTGAATGAAAACCCGCTGCCACAGTAGCTCTCCAGGACTGGAGTTGGAGACCCTGCTCTAAATGCAATCAGCGCAAATTTCTCCTCCATAAACTCAGCCTGGTTAAAGTGGACAAGGACGTCATGCCGATTCTCAATTTAAAGGGGCAGAGCACATTGAAAAAGTATATCCTTATGTAAACTTATTAAATATAATTGCAAATTTTAAACTACATCAGATTGAGATGAGTGTCACTGTTGTTATTGTAAAGATTGTTCACTTCTAGCGTCTGAAAGGTAAACATGAGTAGAGCAGCGCTAGGGCCGGAGCCCATCCAGTTAGCACAGGCCGCAATGCATGAACAAACCCTGGACAGCTGACCAGTCCGTCACAGGGTGAACACACACACACACACCACACAAACACTAGGGTCAACTTGTTGTCGGCAATCCGCCTAACCTGCATGTCTTTGGGCTGTGGGAGAAAACTGAAGCACCAGGAGAAAACCCTTTCAGATGTGGAGAGGACATGCAAACTCTACACAGAGAGGACCTGGGACAACGAATCCTGGTCTCCTAACTGCAAGGCAGCACAGCTACCATGCTGCCCTTAGTAGAATTGCCTCTCTGCCACTCACGGGTGGGTCTGTCATCAGGGTGACCTGGGTGTGTGCCCTAGGGCCTTGTCATACGTGTGGAAAAAAGTAATGCAGGGGTTTGCAAT
Source organism: Erpetoichthys calabaricus (assembly GCF_900747795.2). Taxonomy (NCBI): domain Eukaryota; kingdom Metazoa; phylum Chordata; class Cladistia; order Polypteriformes; family Polypteridae; genus Erpetoichthys; species Erpetoichthys calabaricus. Next base: position 252,137,977 of record NC_041396.2, read on the forward strand.
GAGTTCACCCCCCCCAACCCAAATAGCCCTCTTCCCCCTTCGTGTGACACATCAGTCCAAGCCAAAAGCGGGGTATGAATTCAGCGCCACGTTGGTATGTTTCTGTTTGTGCAGTAGTTTGCACGTTTTTCACACAATACACATAGGTGTTTATTCTTATATTATATTGCCATCTCTCAATCTAATGTACAAGTGACTGCTGGCTTAAATCTCTGAGGGAGATCATCACTCTTTTTATATGTGATGTCTATAGAGTGTAAATAAATGCTTGTGACACCCTGGGCCTGTGGGGGTCTTAAAAAGGTAATGCTGAAATGAATTTTCTTAATTACATAGATAACACAGAAAAGGTAATACTTGTCATTCATTATGCGCCCAGCTTTTCCAGATAATCAAATTAATGAGTCACCAAAGCATATAAAATACCAAGTCATGGGCTGGAGAATATCATTAGAGAGCAAACCTCACAGCAGAGCAAAGGCACTATATAATATACAGTGTAAGAGATCTCATATCATATCTGGAGAAAACTCACAAAGATACCCCCATGACACTCTGAACGAACATAGCAGGGAAGAAACTGGCAGCATATTTTAAAGTCCACTTTCCCAAACCAGCAGATGACCAATTTCTTAATCAGAGACACCAACTCTGTGTTTTTACTGATGATTAATGGTCAAATGTATCTTCTTCTTTTGGCTACTCCCGTAAGGGGTTGCCACAGCTGATCATCATTTTCCATATCTTCCTGTCTGCTACATCTTGTTCTGTTACACCCATCACCTGCATGTCCTCTCTCACCACATCCATAAACCTTCTCTTAGGCCTTCCTCTTTTTCTCTTGACTGGCAGATCTATCCTTAGCATCCTTCTCTCAATATACTTGGCATCTCTCTTCTGCACATGTCCAAGCCAGCGCAATCTCGCCTCTCTGACTTTGTCTCCCAAATGTCCAATTTGAGTTGACCCTCTGATGTACTCATTTCTAATCCTATCCATCCTCGTCACACCCAGTGTAAATCTTAGCATCTTTAACTCTGCCACCTCCAGCTCTGTCTCCTGCTTTCTGATCAGTGCCACCGTCTCCAACCCATATAACATACCTGGTCTCACTACTGCCCTGTAAACCTTCCCTTTCACTCTTGCTGATACCCGTCTATCACAAATTACTCCTGTCACTCTTCTCCACCCATTCCACCCTGTCTGCACTCTTTCTCACCTCTCTTCCACAATCCCCATTATTCTGTACTGTTGATCCCAAGTATTTAAACTCATCCACCTTTGCTAACTCTACTCCCTGCATCCTCACCATTCATTCCACTGACCTCCCCCTCATTTACACACATGTATTCTGTCTTGTTCCTACTGACCTTCATTCCTCTCCTCTCTAGAGCATATCTCCACCTCTCCAGGGTCTCCTCAACCTGCTCCCTACTATTGCTACAGATCACAATGTCCTCAGCAAACATCATAGTCCACAGGGACTCCTGTCTAATCTCGTCTGTCAACCTGTCCATCACCATTGCAAATAAGAAAGGGCTCAGAGCCAATCCCTGATGTAATCCTGTATGTTGATCTGTATTTTTCTATTTCTTATATCTACTCTCTATATATAAAATCCTAAGCCTAAAAGTGCAACAATTTTATGTCACGCTTTAAATCTGGCTTATTTTAAAACCTACATAAATATGTTTGGTATCATTCTTTTCAGAATTTATCGAACTTTAATGTGATGTTATTAGAGTTTCAGATTCCCAATCCATTTTTAAATTATAAACTAAAAAATATCAGGAACTCACGTCCCACGAGACAAGACTTTGTGCCAAGAGATTTAACCACACGCGGGGCCAGAAATAAAAGACAAAGAGTAGGACAGCTGCTGTACAGGCTTTTAAATGTTGAAAGCGCTACACGATATGCAAATCACGTGGCACAGCAGCAGCAGCAATCCAGCGGCTGATCGAGCAAAGAGGAGGTAAAAAAACCTATTTGTTTCCCATTGTATCACCGTCTAAGAGGGGGTTTCGGAGGAGCGACCGCGTCTCCTTGGGGTGCGTTCAGCACCCCTCTTCACAACGCGAGCAGCAGACACACGAAGCAAGTAAGGGGGAACCAACTAGTTAGACAATATAACTATATAAATGTAATGAATTATTATATTAATAATAATAATTCCCAGGCATTGCTTCTCTTTTTCTGAGGCATTAAGTTAAATATATTGGATTCAGTATGTTGCTATATTTCAGTCCATATACAGTATAAATATAAAAGATTTTAATGGCATATTTGTGCTTTACATGTCCATAACAGGCTGTCTGATGCATGCAGAATTAATTTTGTAACATTACTCACCATGCCATCCATTAAACCTGCTCACAAGGTGGGCTAAGTTATTTGTACTTTTGTTCCCCTTCTCTTAATCTAAGAAGCACTCTGCCACTGCAGTCAGTCTTAGTCTTGGTCCGCTGCTCTTCTGCAGCTCTAAAGCACACTGCAACAGCACTAAACACAAAGGTTGGTCTTGTTACCACCATGACATACTAAGAACAGATCAGCACAGGGTCATGCCCAGTCCATAGCACACTGCAACTGACCCACTTTGTTTGTTTTATCTCATTTCTGTCTGTTATTGAATGCAATGTTTTCATGTGTAAACATGGCTAAATTAAAACCTTCAAACTTGAGTGGAGGTGGCACAAACAAAGTCGACCTGAGATTGCACATGTGGAAGAAGATCAGAAGCTGCTCCACACACTGAGCCCTCCAAGACGTGACAGCGTCTTTATAGCACAAAGGTCACAGATTCACAACAGCAGGATAGCACTTAGCCGTGGCGTTACTGAGTGAGCATCTGGACTAAAACAACACAGTACACAGAATAACGCAGAATTGGCTTAAAACACTAAAACATTGAGGAAATGAAAAGACTCTCCATCTATTATTATGACATATTTTATGAACATCAAAAAATATACTGGAACACCAGTTTCCAGTATCTCAGCATTAACTAAAATGATCAATACTAAACATCTTAAGGAAAAATAGGAATGGGAATTACGACAAGAAATTAGAGATAATTGTTGGTCTGAGATACACATGGAGGCACACAAACTCACTAACTCCCCTAAGGAAAGGAATATCAATGGAAAATAATAAGCAGATACTCCCTAAAACATCACAATCAAAATGAACCACAGCGCCACTGGCCGTTGTTGGAAATAATGTGGCAAATGTATAAGCACAGATTTACAGATTTATACACTAACGGTTGGTTTACCAAACTAAAAATAATATTATAGAGTGGCATGACCAAAGTGCACGGCTATAAATGCAAAATGCATGGAAGAAATATGAATACAGTGATAAATTTGCACTGCTAATGAAATATATCTCTTGTATAGTACACAAAAATCGTTTTAATTATGATATACTGTTTAAGTCTCTTGTGGATTGGGATTTTGTCCAATGAAAAGATAAATTCTTTACAGTAATTAAAACTATCCATCCATTATCCAACCCGCTAAATTCCTAACTACAGGGTCACGGGGGTCTGCTGGAGCCAATCCCAGCCAACACAAGGCGCAAGGCAAGAAACAAACCCCGGGCAGGGCGCCAGCAGTAATTAAAACTATTTTATATGAACATAATCTGAATCAAATGAAGAAAATATGGTAAACCAAAACTGGAAAAACAGCATATAATGTGAATTCAAACCGTATAGACAAAGGAGAGAAAACTAAAACCATGTTAACCTCCTTAGCGTTAGTCCCAAGTGTCACTCAGGCTGTGAAAACATTGTCAAAAGCGTTAGTCCCAAGTGTCACTGGGACAACTGTATAGACGCGTCTCACATTAAGTGTTAGACCAGAGGATTACTCAGGCAAAGGTATTGGCATGTCTTAAGGATGGAGCGTTATCCCAGCCTCATAATGACGTCTCATAAGAAACGTCTTTCAGCAGCCCAGGTGTTGCACGCTCTTGGCAGCGATACAAGAAGTGATGTTGAGGAGCCTCTCGTCAGCAGTAATGACGAAGTGAATCTGTCCTCAGGCAGTGACGTTGAACAGGACAGTAAAACCGAGAGTGATTCTGATGAATCTGAAAATGATCGTCACGTCTGGGTTTCTGTTGACCCTCCTTCAAATAAAGCAGCACCACCTCGTTTTGATTTTGTGGGGCAGCCAGGAATACAAGTGAATGTTGACAGCCAAGATCTACTTACTTGCTTGAAATTATTTCTTGATGATGAGGTGATCAAAAGAACTCCCGTTATGCCGAACAGAGCCAGTTAAATGATTATACACCTAAGCAGTTTTCCCATTCAAATATACAGTATACCACACAAAAGTCATATTTTGACATTATTATTATTATTAATTTCATACTATTATTATTCATCATCATTATTATTATTTGCATCATTATTATACCTTTTGCATTGAATTTGTACTTTTTCAGTAGAAACATGAAATTTAATAAAATTGTAAGTTTTCAAACCAAAAAATGCAGCACTTTTTATGTTTTTTTGAGAAAAACGTCAATGAAGGTTAATTTCGGGGTGACTGTGTATACTGCCATATTATGTGCTTGCAAAAAGTCTAAAAGCAGCACCCATCAATACGTCAACATTAATGACTGCAGTCATGATTACGCGGGGTGTATCTTGAGTCGGACGCCTCTAGCTCTGGAGTGGAAGTGTCCAGAAGCTTTTTAAAAGCAGTGGGCACGTCATCACAAAACTTAGGCTAATGGCATTTTAACATACAAGGGGACCATGCAGTTGTCAACTTGATTCAATTCAGGGAGAGCAGCCCATTAGCTGCACTCATTTGTTGCTGTTTTCTTTTAGGTTTTTGTTGGTGTGCCGTAATGTAGATACTGGTTTATCAAAAGACCTTATAATGGTGGGACTGGGGGTGAAGCCAGAGATTATCTACACAATGAAACAGACTTACTTTCTACAGGTTTTACTACGTTGAATAAAACAAATTACTCTAAGTTGGTTCCAACCAGGGGGCAGTGGTTCTTCTTCTTCTTCTTTCGGCTGCTCCCGTCAGGGGTTGCCACAGTGGATCATCTTCTTCCATATCTTTCTGTCAGGTAATAACAGATACTTATGTGATGGAAAAGATGACATTTTTATTGAGCTTGGAGAAGGAAAATTTAACTGAAAAATGGAAGTCAATAATAGAGAAGGTGAAGAAACCATTGGGTGAATTAACATAACTTAAATCATCACCATGACTTAATAGAAATATGAAAGTGATCATACAAAATAAGATTCCTTCAAATCGCAGCTATTTTCAAGCTTGTGCATGTTGTATTTGTGTTTATCTTTTAATCTTTTTGTTTCCTCTCACCTTCCTGGCTGGCTGTGATTGAAAACTCATTGAAATAAATGGTGACTTCATTTACCGGATATACTCGCAGATAAGTCGGGTCTTGAAACCAAACAAAATCGATCGTAAAATCAGACCCCGACTTATACATCTGTTCAAAAATACATTTTTTCTTTACATCTTCTTGCTTCCTCCAATCTCACATCAGTTCCTCAGACATATTGAATTTTGTTGCAGCAGTGCAGTTACCAATTTCTTTCACCACTTCAACAACTTTTAATTTAAAACCAGCTTCATATTTTCTTCTGATCGAACGCTCCATCGTAGATAAGGGATGCTCTTACGATAAAGGTGAATGAAGGTGTGAGATACAGAAAACAGAATAGTTTGGGTGTTACCGTGTGGTCACGTAGGCATAGAAGAAAAAGGCCGTGTGCTCCGTGGTTACTCTCTCAGGTGGGCGTTAGCATATCATAATCTCTTGGACCAATAGCGTGAGTTTTCTGCAGTCGCCTTATACGGCCGACATTATAAAATACCGGAAATTATACAGTGAAATCAAGCCCCGAATTATCCGTGGGAGAACTTAAACGCGAGTATATACGGTACGTATCATTTGTATGTTAAGTGATCCTGAGCGTATATTTGAAGTTATTGTGGAGGAGAATGATTTAGAAATAGTTGTTGATGGACTTGGATTTGGAAAAACACCATACCACAGGAGTAAAAATGATTTAAATTTACAGACGAGAAACATGTACCCCAGATTATTTGGTCCTGTCAAGTGAATGCAGCTGTCTTCTGTAAAAAAGTGGCACCCAGTCAAGTGATTGGTTCTTATCTTATTGCTAACGCTGCTGGGAGAGGCGCCAGATTCCTGCAAGCCTGAACTGGTTTAAGCAGGTTTGAAAATGGATGAATAGAACTAGTTAAGCAGAGCAGAAAATGTCACCGTCTGTAAAAGTCCTACAGACAGACCTGGACAGAATTCAGAGGAGTAGAAAATGAGGTTCCGTATTCTTAACACAGATGAAGTAAAACATTAGATAAACTTACGTAAGTGAGGGTGTGGAACAAGAAAGTTCATTCAGTGGCCATCAACTCCTAGTAGACTCTCACTGTTCACAGGCAGCCAAATCTACAGGAGTCAAAAAAAAAGCTAACGGGACATTGGGTCATATAGCACACTGTATGGACTATAAATCTAGAGAGGCATCACTTGTGGAGTTCTGTGTGCGGGCCAAATAAAAAGACAGAGAGGAGAGCTACATCAACGATTCTCAAGTTTCAAGGATGAGGATGCATGTTCAGAGTGCTATGTGACACAGGAGGAAGGCCTAAAATCACATAAGGAACATGCCAATCGTCAGGGGGGAAAAAAATGGAAAACATTATGGAGAACTGTAGACACATGGTGGAAACCTCCAAATCACAGACAGTCATTTTTCAGCAGTTTATGTAAACCGACAAATTCTAAGCTGAATCCTCTTCATCATTTTCCTCAATTTCAGGAGTTTCTTATCTATTTCCTTTACATGAAGTTTTATACAAGTTCAACCCTTCTAAACAGCCCTACACTCTACTTGTAGGTCGAGTCCTCGCCCATGCAGACATCCCAGAGTCTGGAGTTGTCCATTTTGATGAGGACGAGTACTGGACAGAGGGGACCCACCAGGGAGTGAATCTGCGCATCATTGCGGCCCATGAGATTGGTCATGCACTGGGTCTTGGTCATTCCCAATACCCCAGCGCACTGATGGGGGCTGTCTACACCGGTTATAAGCAACACTTCAGGCTGCACAATGACGACATCCGGGGGATCCAGGCCCTCTATGGTGAGTGCATTCTTCCCCTCTGTGCTTCTCTCCAAATGTTCTGGAGTTTGGCTTACCTCACAATGGAGGGCGTCTCTCTGAATGTGTCAGTGTTCTGTTCTATCTCTACTTATTCAGGTAAAAGAATCACCAGTGTTCCCAGTGAACCCGTTCATCCTCCAAGTGCACCAACACCGCCCTTGGTCATCCCAGAACAACAGGATGACAAACCAGACCCGTGCACTGCTGACTTAGATGCTATCATGCTGGGTAAGAGATGTTCATACAATAATTGACACACCAAGACACAGGCTGCCTCTTCTAACGCTGCTGCTTCTCTCCACAGGACCCTTTGGGAAGACGTATGCCTTTAAGGGTCATTATGTGTGGATGGTGACCGACAATGGCCACAGCAAGCCTGTGCAGATCAATTTGCTGTGGAAGAGTTTGCCGGGGGACCTTGATGCTGTTGTTCATTCAGGCAGAACTAACAAGACATACTTCTTGAAAGGTGAGTTTGTCTGCCACCCTGAAAGCGTTGGGTGTATGTACAGTACATGTAGGCTCTTTCTCTACATTTACAGGTGTGAAAGCCCAGCCATGCTTGTCACGTCTGAAGTGCAAGAGCATGTTCACTTCCCTGTCACCAGCGAGAAATCGCATCGGGCCCTGTCCCCATGTCAGGTCTTCACATGGAGATTCTGCCTGTGAACCCATGGCCACTGAGTAGCAACTATCCCAGTTGAGCGAATTGGATTTCCAGTTCAGCGGTCACTGGTGACATAACACAGAGATTAACAAGTTCATGCATCATTGCTCTGTTGCAGGTGACAAAGTGTGGCGCTACACCAAATTCCAGCTGGACGCAGGCTATCCTAAATTGCTCACCAGGATCCCTCCGAACATAGACGCTGCCCTCTACTGGGAGGTCAACCAAAAGATCTTCTTTTTTAAGGTGAGATTATGTGCTGCTTTGTCCACTTTGAACTGTAGAAGGGTCCAAACGGCCTCATCACACATGTACATGTATTTCAGCCGAGCCGAGTGCCTGTAGGCAAAGCAAGGACAAGGATAAGAGTTAAAGGCCCACCTTGACCTAAATATATATATAAGTACACACGCACACAGTGTATATATATATATATACTGTATATGGTTGAAATATGGGTCTTGTTCACGAGTGAGGGAAGAATGGAGCGTGAGATCGACAGGTGGATCGGTGTGGCGTCCGCAGTGATGCAGGCTCTGCATCGGTCTGTCGTGGTGAAAAAGGAGCTGAGGCAAATATATAAATTTATATATATATAAACACAGAAAGGGAAAAAGAGAGAGTTTCTAGTATGTCTTTGTATGTCCGCCATTTCTTTTTCGTACCGCACTGACACCGAGTGTACAAGTCCACAGCTTACTGTCACATTTATCCTTTTGCACTGCTTGAAGATGATCTCCTTGAGCACCTTGATGTCTGCTGGGCAGTGCAGCACAACTTGTGTCTTCAAAGTTCCCCACAGATGTTCATTAGGTTTGAGGTCGCTTGACATACTTGGCTATTTTAGCACTTTTCAGCTTGTTGTTCCATAAGAATGCAGCAATGGCTGCAATTGGAAGAATTTTAGGGGTCGTTATTATGTTGAAACATTGCTTGATGACCTACGGTGTACAGAGAAGGTTGCATCTTGGCTTTTGACTCATTACAACATCAGAACTCTACCACTGCTGTGCTTCTCTGTAGGCCGTACACTTCTCACTGTACTCCTTCCTTTCGCGATGTTGTACATTTTGGCCACCATCAGATCCAAAAAGACTGATATTGATATCATGTTACCCAAAGTCTTCACCTTTGTTTTTATCAGCCTTTTTAATGGATAAATGGCCTTTCTTGTGCTTTAACATCAGCAGTGGCTCCCTGTGTGAACGACGACAATTCCAGTTCTGTGTAGGGTGCAACTTGCTAGTTTTCCATATCTTTCCATGTCTCCAAAGTACTTGCTTTGTTATTTTCCTGTCAAAAACACGCATCACAAGGTGACAGCTGACAACGACAGTGTGAATGTTTTGGGGCTCTTGATGCAAGTCAACACGTTTTGAACTTGTTCTATTTTTGCGACTGTATTTTGGCTTACAAAGAGTGATCAGCCTTTGTCTTCTTTTGTGTGATGAAAGAACTTTCCTTCTTAGGTCTTCAGACCCTTTTCTCCCATGTGTTGATATGGTCTGTTTTTAGGTATGGCGGTCATTCAGTAGGGTAAGGGTCACTCTTCATGACGACACCCCTGTGAGCAGGATGGGTCAACGGGCTCATTTGCTGATCAATTACTGTAACGAGCTTCAGAAAAGAATTTGTTTAATTTTATTATGCAATGTTTTTAGGGTGTACTCATTTTTGCAACATGGTGTTTTATCATTTTGTTAAAAAAAAATAATCATACTTTCATGATTAATACTGCCATGTTTCATTGGTAAGTGATAAACCAGTGTTACCAACCCACTACCATTAGCTTTTATTCGTTTATGCTGTGTACCGTAAATAACAAGTTTTATAAACAGCAAGAATTTGCTTCTAATTACTAAATTTATTAGAGCAAAAACGAAGACCCATAGGAACTGAGTTCGAGACCCCCAAGTTAGCTCATTTTGCATCTCCTTACCTGACTCTCTGTGGTCATCCTTCTTAAACAGCAGCGTGTATGCCAATGTCCAGGTTGAATTGTCCTCCATGGCCTAGTCATTCTGGCCCCCTAATCATCCCCAGTCTCTAATTGGCTACAGTATCTGTCTCTCATCCCTTCACCAGCCAATAGCTAATGTGTGGTGAGCGTGCTGGTGCAAAAATGGCTGCCATCGCATCATCCAGGTGGATGCTACACATTACTGGTGATTGATGTGGCTCCACACTCACTATGAAAAGTGCTGTGAGTAGTGAGAAAAACGCTATATTAATGTAAACAATTATTATTATTATTGTTTGGCTGCTGGTTAAGGAGAAAAAAAAGAAACAAAGGGTTTTTGAAGTCAAATACAATGAATGCAAAAGACGTCTGGTCATAAGCAGCAGTAACAGGTCACTAATGAAGGCAATGCCTGGGCTCTGAACCTGCAGCCTTCCGAGTTTGACTCTCTTTGTCATCTTTGCAGGATGATGGCTACTGGCAGTGGGATGAACTTACCTACACAGACCTCAGCGTATACCCCAAACCGATCTCCACCCTGTTCACGGGGGCCCCAACCCACCTGGATGCAACGCTCACCTGGTCCAATGGAAAGGTATATCTCTTCAAGGGGGACCAGTACTGGAGGCTGAATGGCCAGTTGAATGCTGACCGAGGATACCCACTCAGCAAGTCTGAGCGCTGGATGCAGTGTCACAAGTACAACTAACATCTAGGGGCTGAGGAGGTCCGCTGTCTGCTTGTGTTTCTTGACAAAGATGCTTCAAGCTTCTGGCACCAGTAGGCCAAGGTGGTGGACTGAATGACTCTAATGAGAAGAGACATGGTGGGATGGTGAACTGAATGACTGGCCTGGGACTGACCTCCTCCTTTGCTTTCTGCTGTCTCACTTCTGCCTGTACTGAACTCTGAACTGACGCCTCCTAACTGACCAGATAACCACTACTTTGTGTCACTGCATCACAAAGAAAAGCTGGCAGGTCACTTGTGTGCTCATGCTGACCTCTTCGCAGAAGTTTTCTTTATTGAACCTGCACCCCTGCTTTACTGTGGTCCATTCACAAGGCTGACCTTGTAAAACAGTTAAAAGACACTGGCCAACTGCCTCTGTGACACTTTCAATCTTAAAGCTTATGAAAGTCAGAAAAAGAGAAGAAAGGAGACTCCGGCTAGACACAAACACGACTAAACTTGACTTGACCTGACTGAGCCAGTTTTGTATAAGATTGGATCCTGGATTTTATTGTGCAGGCCGGCCAAAAGTGTCAGCTAAACTGACCATCTTCCTTGATGCCAAGCTGTGTGTGGTTGGGTGGGGTAGGGAACTGAAACACAGAGCAGCCGTTTCTGCTTCTGATGTACCGAAGCCGCTGCAGGTTACAGCGTATAGACGTGCCACACCGCCGATGGCACCAGCACAGGTAACGATGCCACTGCTTACACAGAATCACAGCAGTTACTGGTGAACTGCTTTTCTTCCTAAGCTTTGGAAACAAGGCATACATAACTGAGTTTCTAATAAACAAATAAAGTATTCAACAAGTGAAGGCTCTGTTATGGCAGTGTACCTGCTCCATCAGTGAGGCTACTAACTGTGTGTACACTGGTGACCCTATGGAAGGCTTCTTCACTATCAAAGAAGGCTAAATGATGAAGGTATCAGTTCTCGACCACAGAAGCTGGTGTGTTTGCATTTCATGGGTCAAACACCAAGCAGGGAGAAAACTTGAAAAGGCAATTGAAATGCAAAAGAAATTGAAGGCACAAAATCTCAAAGTAAACCCAACCCACTGTTTGTAGTGATGGCCAAGGAAAAAAAAATCCCATATTTTCATGCAGAGCTTCCATAACAAGAGTTTCTAATAAAACAAGAGTGCGTAGTTGTCAGGCTCTCCAGTTGTATGCTCACAATGTCGCAAACACATGCATTTGTGCTAAAACATTGTTAAATAGACCACTTCTCAAACGCTTTTGTTAACAAAAGTGGAACAAACTCAGATGCAAACAGCATTTGAATTGTAGACCCGCCACCCATCATTTATCCACCACAGAGGTACCTTGTAATTATTTAGTGTCAGGCCGTGAAACTTCTTGGTTTACTTGATCTTCTGGTTGTTAAAACCTCTCAGTTATATATATAAGTTCAAGGCACTTTCCCTTCCTGATGTTTCCATTCAGTTTTCTTTCATTTTTAATCTTTTACATGCTTTTCTGGTTGATATCGCATGAAGTGCAATGTTAGCCAATGAATAAGCCGTTGCTGGCTGGACTCCTGACCAATGAATGAGGCGGGTCTTCAGGTCAAAGGCTTGCTCACGTCTGCGCATGTTCCTTTTTCATTTATGACAGCGTTTTCCAGAAGTGGTTCCTTTAACAATATTTTAGTAAAAACACACACACATATTTGGAATGTGAGCATACAAATGGATGATGTAACATGTTGATTATGGGAGACAAGTAATGCAAAATTTTTTTAATTGAACAGTTTGTTATTGTTTGCTATTGTCCAGTGTTGGTCACCAGAAACATTTACTCTTTCAAAAACTGGTATTGCCATTCAGCACGAAAACAAGAGATTAACATTTTTTCTTTGCACTTTTGTAATAATTTTGTTTGGTTTGGCTCTGCGGTGTTCCCTGTGCACATCTCTATTTGCACCAAGAGAAGCAGCAAGCACTGATCCATTTTTTTTTATGAGCTGAAGGTGTACTGGGGCCCAAAATCCATACAAGACTTTCTGCACCATATGGAGATGATGCTGTACCATGGGAGACTGTTTAGGAAAGGACTGAGAAGAAAAGAAAAAGTGAGATACCCCATACATGTCAACTACTGACGACAGCATTGAGCAAGTCCATACCAAGACTCTGACAAACAGACAAGCCCCTGGTACACCTTCAGCTCATAAACAGCGGATCACTGCTTGCTGCTCTATTACTCCTAGAATACAACAAGAGAAGATGATCGATCAAGGTCGAAACTTTACCACTGTGACCATGAACGAAGTCAAGTAAGAATTTCACCCTTCTCTGCATATGTGACAGGAATGACCCTGTAAATGTTCCCGGCTCCCACACACACAGAGCGCTCACAAACACAATATTGTCTCTCTAACTACAAAGACTAAATAGTACAAAACATTTCCCAATTTCAAGCACAGAATATGTTCACAAACTCAAAGTGTGAAGCACACACACAAAAATGTGTCCATTAGTTACCATACATAAAAAAAATGCACGAAAGAAAGAAATGTTCACTTCAAAACTGTATGTGTCACAGACTAATGACCTAGGCCAGGGGTGGACAATGTCGGTCCTGGAGAGGCGCAGTGGCTACTGGTTTTCATTCCAACCCAATTGCTTAATTAGAAACCAATCCTTGCTAATCTCAGAACTAATTTTATTTTATGGCCTGCTAGTCTGCAATGTAAGGTTCTCATATCATAGATTTTTTTCTTTGCAAGGATGTCACCCAAATGATTTGAAGCCTAAAACGTTTGATTTTCCATCTGTCACTTTTTCCTGTTAAGTGTTTTATTAAATCAAACGGTGCATGATGAACCCACAGAGATGCAAATGGAAACAAGTTAGATGGAGAACTGCTGGCTGCTTTGTCATTTACATCTTATTGTTAATAAGAAGCCATTAAAACAGCGAATGTAGCTGTTTAAGATTGAAACAAGCAAATAAGGGTGGGGAACCTTAACAAACAAGACCACTAAAATGAAGCATCAGAATGTCACTTGATCAAGAAGTGCTTCATCAGCAATAACTCGCTTCTCATAAAGCAACTGGGTTGGAACAAAAACCTGCCGCCACTGCGGCCCTCCAGGACCGACATTGCCCACCCCTGCCCTAGACATACACGCAGCATCAGAAAAGCAAAAACGTTACACTTGGCATGGGTGACTTTACACAAGTCTTCACACAAACTCCCATTGTCCAATTTAAAAGTGCCCACATTCACACTGTGCTGCTACCATCAACCCACACTGCATCCAGAAGCAATATGGTGCACAGAGCAATTCCAACACTCAATAAACTTTATTTTCTTGCAAATGTGACTAGGGTTGGGCACTGACAAGGCATGCCACCAAGCTCACCAGACACAAAGTGGACACACAGGTGTAGCAGGGTGGCCTCATGCAGTGCAAATACAAGCTGCCAGGTTCCTTCTAGTTCAGCCATCCAACCTGACACCTCAGTAAGGCACTGGATACAAAGGCCACTGGTTTTAAATAATAAATTAAAAACATCCAATTTAGTCACCAAACAAGTTGGCCCACTCCTCTAATTTTGCAAAAAAAAGGTGGTGGGGGGGGGGGTCCCAAAATATACATTCCTTCAATGCTGTCACCAGATGTACAAAACCATCAGACTGAATGCGGCGGTTTCTCATGCAATCCAGCATTCCAAGGAGTGCACTGGTCTTTCAGCGCCTGTACAAGAAGAGAATCTCCTACTCCCAGCATGAAGTGATTTTGTTTAAAATGGTCAAAAATGGAACAAATGAAGTCCAAGGCTGTGTAATTGTAATACACAAAGGCCTCCCCAGGATTGCCGGACTTTCAGATCCACAGTAATGTCTGTCTGCTGCTGATGGTCAGCGATAATGGAGGTTTGTAAACATTCCTTCAGACAGTTGGCCCCACAGGTGTGGCAGCAGTAAGAGGCACAGTGGAGCCACACTCATAGTCCAGGTCCACCAGTGTGTGGTTAGTAGTGCTCAGGCTACTCAGGGATGTCCCAGTGCCCATCTGCCGATCCCGCAGACTCTGCAGGTAGCTCTGTCAACAGAAAAGGTGATTCAGATTTAGACTCAAATATGTCAGAGAGTGGCAAACACGTTGCCAAAGAAGAAAGAATAAACAGTGTAATACAGGCAGCTGAACCCAACTTAATATTTTTTATGTAGTGTTTTCAAAGTCTATGGGCTTGCTGAGAGTGGACTGTGAGGAAGACCCAGCAGGGTTGTCTTGAATGCATTAAAATTGTGAGAAGCCCAGGTCATATGTAAAGAAACAAGCAAGGTGGTCAGCTTCAAATAAACAAGAGCACCCAAAACTCTCACAGCAGAATGAAATGCCTTACCATGGCATCCAGTGAGGTGAATCTAAAAAGATGGTCTATTGTAGGAAAACAGCAATGTGGAATAAACTAATGGAGAAGTCTAACATATTCTAACAAAGAAAGTGTCTCAGCTAGAAGGCCTGCTGTAAAAAAAAAAAAAAAAAGACAACTCAATAGTTAGAGTAGTGGAAATGGCACCATGGAGAGGGCCCCTTGAGGTGCAACCAAAAAAAAGCTGCCTCACAAAACTAAACATGGGCACCCAAAAGCTTTCAATTAAGTTTCTGTGGGTAAAAAAAAAAAGAAAATTACCAGCAATCAATGAAACTACCCAGATAATACATAAAATAACATATTTTCAGTAATTTGAATCAAGCAGGGTGGTCTGACAAAGGCACTTCAGGAACGAGCGGACCATAGTCCATCCAGTCATTCATTTGCCAGCCTGCTTATTCACTTCAAGGTCATGGGGAGCTGGTCACAGTGCTGGCAGTAGTTGGGTACAAGGCAGGGACCAACCCTCACAAACACACCCACGCCAAGTCATGATAGGATCATTTAAAAGTTGTTGACTTTGGGAGGTTGGAGAAAAACACAAGAAGATGTAAGGAGAACTTGCAAATTCCACACATGTAGTACGCAGGCTGAGGTTCTGCATAAGAAGTATGTTAATTTAATAGCTGTAGACACCAAGTAAAGTGGTGACTCTGAGAAGACGGCCAGTTTAACAATGCATCCAACAGCTTCTAGTGATGTTAAGAGGGCTATCCAAGCAGAAGACCTGGCCAGAAAACCAGCCATCAACATTTACATTTATTTATTTGGCCAATACTTTTATCCAAAATGACTTAAATATTGGAGATACAATTGGTTACATTTCTTTTCTTCTTCCAGTTCCAGGGGTTCTCAAAGTCGGTCCTGCTAGCCCACTGTGGCTTCAGGTTTTTGCTTCAACCAGATTCATAATCAGTGACAACTGTTAACACTGATCTCAATTAATTAGCTGGTATTTTTTTTCTTTTATTCTACATCAAGAAAGCAGAGAGGCATGATTTTTACATTTATAAGACATTTAGAAATATGTCTGTTTTTGTTAGAGATTTAAATTCATTATATTTTGCCCTCTGTGCAGTTTGTTCCCTTCGTTGTATCTTAATATTGACAATTAAAAACGAGCAGAGCAGACACCCAGGCAAACAACACTGAATCATGAAAGGCGGCAACTACTTTAGCGTCAGACCCACTAATTAGTAAATAATGGATTGAACAATTAGAACACCAGGAAAAATAGAATGAAAATCAAGAAGAAAATATTGTTAAAAAGAAAAAATATACATTATTCCCATAGAACTCCTTAGTACATTTTAATACATTTTTTTCCCCCAAACTTAATAGTTTTCTAATTTCTATATTGTTCCCAAAATACACAGAATCTGGGCAATAACAGTGCACTTAATTAGCCCAGGAGTCCAATTAAACACAAGCTGGTTGGAATAAAAATCTGCAGCCACATTGGGTCCCCAGGACTGACGTTGAGATCCCCAGAGTTAGAGCACAGGCAGGTGAAGCAACTTGCTCAGGTTCACACAGTACCAGCGGCAGGATTTGAACCCACAAGTTCAGGATCTGAAGTCCAAAGCCTTAACCACCACGCCACGAAAGGAGACGGTTCAGTCCATCAGGTTTTTATGATTAGTATGTTACATTACATCACTTTTCCAATGATTTTCATTTGTAGACTTTACTTACTGCACATAGTTTTAGCAAGTTGGTGGCAGTAGCTCCCATGACTGCCAAGTCTTCTAAGTCTGACATACCTGCAACTCATTCTAACCAGACTGTGACTTGCTCCAACAAAATTAAAAAAGGTTTGATTTTGTGTTAAGTCATTGGAGAGGGCTCTTTGTGCATGTAGAGCTGATCACCAATGAACACTCAGCCAGAAGAAAATTGCACTTAATGTGGCAACTAGGAATATAATAAGCAAGAGTGTTTTGGACCTCACAGACAGACAACAGGCTTGTCTCTCTGATGCCTCATATTTTATGTGCCACAATAGAATTAGAAAAGAAAAACCAAGGGTTGTGGCTGCTCACTCTGATGGTGCCTATACCAGTGCAAAGGCTTTACAGGTAATTAGCAAACAATTGGCTGTCAGAAAGAGGTGCAAACACATGACTCTTTGGAATTTTGTAATTATGCTGGAAAGACCGCATGGAGTCACATGTAATTTCTAGTTGTGTAATCAGACATCCTTGGATAACTAGATCAGCAACTAAGTTGTCAAGTTTGACATCTCCTTCGAGTAGAAGCCGTGTAATGTGGCATCAGCTTTACTTACAGTATCTCAGTAACTTGACATCTTTGAGGAGATGGCCTACATTTCACTGGCAATGTGACCTCTCAGAACTAAACACTGAGGTGGATACCCAAAACCTTTGTTTAATCTTCATGATGATGAGGGTGATGCAAAAGCTCCTGGAAATAAAATAAGGAGTTGAGCATTTTTCAATGAGGTAAATGTCACTGGACAGTCAATCACAATTTAAAGTCAGGTGGCATACAGGGGCTGGTCTATTTCATTACATGCAACCCAATTAGCTATACTAGGGCCTGAGACACCTGGTACTACTAATTTAGGCAGAGAGTGTGGAGTAATGGTTAAGGCTTTGGACTTTAAACTCAGAGGTTGTGGATTCAAATCCTAATACTAACACTGTAACCTATTGCGCACCTCAAATGTTGTAAGTCATCTTGGGTAAAGGAGCCGGACAAATAAGTAAATGTAACAGTAAGTACACAACCTTGGGGTGGGGACCAGTGATCAGCAACATCCAACATTTGTGGGATCAGACAGACAGAATATGCAGCACAACTCCTGCTAAAGGCTTTGGTCATGTCACACCTAGACTACTGCAGCTCTCCTCTTGCAGGAGTACCAGCATGTGTCACCAAGCTGCAGTACATGACTCAAAATGCAGAGGCATGTGTGGTGTTCTGCGGTGGGCTGGTGCCCTGCCTGGGGTTTGTTTCCTGCCTTGCGCCCTGTGCTGGCTGGGATTGGCTCCAGCAGACCCCCGTGACCCTGTAGTTAGGATATAACAGGTTGGATAATGGATGGATGTGTGGTGTTCAAACAGCCAGGAAAAGCACATATTACTTCTCTTTTCAGATTACTACATTGGTTCCCTGTAGCTGCACATATTAAGTTTATGAAATTCTTGATACTTCTCTGCACAGTACTCAATGGGTAAACATATTAGATAGATAGAATTGCAAGGTCCTATGTACCTTCTCAACCCCTCAGGTCTTCTAATGAATGGCAGCTTGTGTAATCAATTATCAATTCAGACTCTTTTTAAGTTTAGCTTCTTGGTGGTAGAATGAGCTTCCTACATGCATTCGAAATTCTGACTCCCTCAATGTGTCTAAGAAGCATTTGAAGTTCCTCTTGTGTGGTGAATTTCTGTCTACATGATATTAGCCGTTAGATTTTTGTAATCTCAGAATTGTTAGTAGCTTGTATGTTGTTCTCTCAGCTCTTCACTTGTGATACTCAATTTTGTACTCATTCTGTAACACTTCTTCTCAAATAGTCCCACACACTGATGTTCACTTGTTTATGTTGGTCTCTTTTCTAAGTCACTTCGGATAAAACTGCATGCTAAGCAAACAAATGTACATGTAAAGGTTTAGATCACTTACCGGTGCCAGCACATCCCCAGCATAACGCTTCACTGGGTATGGCTTGCGACGGTAGGAGCCTTCTTGAGCTACCATCTGCTGCTGTTTCTTAGCATCTTTCTGACGAATTCTCATCAGCTGGATCCTCTTCTGACGCCGGCTGAGAATAACTGTCATAAGACAGAATGAGAGGTTTGATGAAGGTGAAAAAACATACCAGTTGCATAGAACAAAGAACAGACATAGGGAGGAGTTGGTTGCAGGCATATTACAAAGACTTAGACACATATACAAGAGTAGGGTGGACAACTATACCTTCTGTATGAGAGAATCCTTCTGCAGTCAGCTTCCATTGCACAATGACTCCTAAGAAGGCCAGCACTGGCCACAAAGAAATGATGACCCAGCTGTACCAGCAGAGTGGGTCTGAGGGTGACAGTCGGATCCGGTCATAGAGGAAATCAACAAGAAGCTGCATTTCAATAAAGTAGTCCACACAGACTGTGATGGTGGCGGCACCAAAAATGGCAGTGGAAAGAATGGTGAAAAGCTTCTGCCATTGCAGGGTAATTACAGCAAATAACATACCCCCTCCAATCAGCATGCCCATGGGCACCCAGACGGTGCTTGGAGTGTAGAACTGTTCCATGATCACAAGCGCAGCCATGCACAACAGCAGTCCCAGGAGCAGGCCAGTCATGAAGAGGCCCACACTTCGCACGAGCATAGTGACCAGGCCACACAGCAAGCCGATGCCCAGGGCTATACTCGCGCTAACTTCCACACTTAGCTGTGTGTCCAGGACCCGCTCCTTGTGGCACAGCAGATAGATGATAACTGAGCCAAACATCAGGCCAGAGAGGAACATGACAGCCTTGAAACAGCGGTAACCTGGATGAGGAGAAATAGAGAGATAGAACCCTAATAAAGGCCTTCAGGGATTCAAGAAAACCACAAGGTGGCAGCACACATCACTGCTTAAAAATGGTGTGATGACCAGCCTGAACTGGAACAACTGAAGTAACGTGTGCAGTATTAGAGACAGAGATAATAATAATAATTCATTAAAGAGAAAGCCCACTCAGCCTGTAGTACCCAACTGGCCATCCTGACACTTACCAAAAAAGCAGTAGACTATCCCAAACAGGCAGCATATGGAATATATAAGAGCAGGAACAACTTTATAGTCCCGCTGGATCTCTAGGTTGCAGGTGTTCACTTCAGCCATGCCCTGGCCCCCATCATATGGGACCATGGGGTCTGAGGCCATGGCGCAAGAAAGGCAGATTCAGGGGGTCTCACCAGCCATGCTGCAATCTGAAAAACATTAAGAGAAGAAAAAAAAATCAATAGGAAACTAATTGTGCGATTATCTTTACCTTCCTCTAGAATACAATTAAAAGTACGAAGATCTCCACCACACTTGCCTGAATGTCCCACTTTCACGACACCCAGTCTATGCTCATCATTGTCCCTGGACATCAAAATAATTGGTTTGGTTCCCCTATTTCTCATATTAGTTCACATGCGAGGACAAAAAAAACAAAAAAAAACACAACAACTTTTGCCACATCTGCATTGTCTCAAGGCCTCAACAGGCCAGCATTGCTCTTATCCTGAATGGGCAAAGTGAAACATATTCAACTTGAGATCCAATTGGAATGAAAAGAGTTAAGTTTATTAAGTAGAAAGCTAAAGTGGGTTTTATTGTGAAGCTGTTGTAAGCAAGGCAAGTGAGGGGGAAAGGGAGGGTGGGGGTGCTTGGGTGACCCATACACAAAGGCCCGCTCTGTTCCCTAGCTCTGCACTTGGGACGGGCAGAATGGAGCCTTTATCTTTCACACAAAGACAGAGAGGCCAGCTTAAGAGCTGGGAAAACTCAGCCAAACCCCATTTTCCATCCAACCTCTTCTTCATCATCAATCCTACCCAAACTGAAGCCCCATCTTTGGTTCACCAACTGAAAAACATAAAAATAAAGCCAATCAGCTCTGGGGCAACACCCCTCTTGACTCCTCAAGGATGCTGGCAGCCTGACAACTATGTAATATAACAGCTGGCATTTAAAATTAGAGAGCAGCTGTCTTGTCACACCCTGAGCAGGAACCTAAGCAGATAACTGACCACTCACAGCCACAGCACCTGTAAACCAACCACCCCACGGCCTCATCTGCACAAATGAAGGGGAGAGTTGGACACTGAGCAAACTGCTGGGCCCTGGCAGGAACTCTAAATCACTCCTCTGCCGTTTTAATTCCATTGCTCAAGAAGGAGCAAAGGCTGGGTAGCTCTCACTGACCCTCCTGCTGAATGAGCATAAGACCAGCAACAGGAGACTTATCGCTACAAATATTTTCCAAACTTACAGTATATATGCACAATTACTGCATGTGGCCATTATAGGGCCATAGTAAATTGTTTATTTTTTGTTTTATGCAGCAAATCCTCTCTCTATCTGCGGATTCGCTTATCTGCGTCTAATAAAAGTGTAACCCATTCTGCAACACCAATGGCTTACTCATGCGAATTCATGGCCATGGGCAGTAGAAAAAAAAAATTTGGAGAGGCTTTTCAAACAGTAGTGACATAAGCAATAAAAAGGCTCCGAGGCCTTTGGATGTCTAGGGCTGCAGAGATGTGTGGGTAAGCTGATGAATCCCACTCATGAGGGCAACAGGGCTTGCAAATGTTCCTCATAAACAAGATATCCCCAGTAAGTGTGGTTCCTTAATTCGGTCCAATTTATTCCCTGCCCTTTGTACACACCTCCCATCACTACTACAGATTGGATGGTCCTTGGATTGGCCCGGCCATGATCATTCACGATTCAGCATGCCTTCTGACCTCTTTGACCCTGTGAGTCCTGCCCACTCGTCCCATGGAAGCTGGAACAGTTCCATCTCTCCCTCCTACAGTAGCCCGGATACCTACCGGTTTGCCTCAGCGATGCCGTTTAATGACTTCATTTTCGCAACGTTGATTGTGTCAGCAAGTCTCCATTTTCTGGTAATATCCCATGTATTGTCAGTTTGTTATGCATGTTGTTTCATATAAATGTATTAAATTTTAACAATGGCAGTGAAGTATAGTGCTAATAAAAGTGTTTTGCCAAGTTCTCCTAAGGACAAACACACTGCAATGAGCTTAGTTGATTTTCAGTACAAAGTATGCATTTATGGTAACCAGTAGCAAAAGGGTATAGTGAAAAAAAAGTCTGCCGGAACCTAACTCCACTTTTCCCATAGGATCAATCTTTAGTACTGGTGGTTTTCATTTCCGCAGCATTTTACAGGAACGTAACCCCATAAATAACGAGAACTGACTGTACTTAACCTATATGTTCTAATAGCTGGAGACATAGCATTGGCTCTATTGTTGCCAATTAGACTGGAGAAAATGAAAGCTCCTGCCTGGTATAGTTTGAGACTGGAAATAGAAGGTTTCTACAGGCTCAAACCCACCAGATGTATCACAAAGCCACTACAGCCAGCCCCCACCAAAATATACCTTTAGATCTGCTCCTGTCTTCAGGATCCGTTTGCATTTCCTGACACTCATGTGGCCCATTGGCCTGTATCAACAGGAAATGGCTGGCCTGGAGTCAGGCCAACATCTCTAGTGTGTCCTAAAGTGTGACCTTGCAGGAAAAACAGACAAGACAGAGTCCTTAGCAAAGCTCTTGGGAAGTTTAGAGTGAGGAGACGATAAAGCCTGTGGGCCACACAGAAGGGTCAGTGCATCATCAATACTTTTACATTATGTTACATAAGAAAAACAAGGAAATAGCCATTCAAGTATGCTTCTAACCAATGGCCAGTCCTCCCTGTAGAATCATACCCACTGGGACACAACATTCTCTACTACCTCAATAGTGACTATCAGAAAGTAATGAGATCCTTCAACATGTCTAACTCTCCACCTCTTCCTTCGAAAACAAATCTGCTGGGGAGTGCAAGGGTGGAGCAGCGCTCAAGTCTCAGCATCCCGTCACTACACTATATCAATTCTGCATTATATCAGAGGAGCCTAACACTCGCAGCAGCCCTGTAGTTTTCCCAGTCTATTCACTTTTTCCACAGATGGCCAGCAATCTGATATGCAGCCCACTCCCCAACCCCCATTCCCACCCTGAGGCTCTCAGCGGAAAACCTTACAGCATCATGGCATCACGCCTGACTCTGTAACGGCTTGTCTAAGGCTTGCTCTCATCCAAAACAAAAAGAGAGGGTGGGAGGTGCAGTTCACAACAGGGGCCCCTGGGTGCTGGTCACAAAGCATAGTTCTCAAGTGAAATGAACTTGGCAAAGAATCCTGCTGCACGTCACTTAGATTGCATTGCAGCAGAACAACCAGTCACCACTCACTGATAAAGCCCACTGCTCATCTCTGAATATCCTCTACTTAACCGCCACCGCATCAGCCTACTCTGTGTCGATCAATAGTTCTGTCTGCCAGTATGCATTTTGCATTAGGAAATGCCCACAGATGGCAGTTTTTGCAAAATCACTCATATATATCGTACCAGATTTTGCAAAATAAAGGGGTTAAGACACAAAAATGATTTTTCTTTTTTTATCAGCACACGAGTAAATAAGCCAACCACCCCTCACGTCAACCAGCTTCACATTCAGTCCTCTGCCCACAAGCTGTCACGGGTTCACGGTATCACTGACAATGGGCAGATTGTACTGCTACCAAAATATCATATAGATGCAAAAGCCAAAGGGCAAAATGAGTAAATGGCAAGAACATAATTATCAGCTGCAGCCAGAAAGCATTCTCAGACATTTCAAAAGAGCTCACATGGCCCCCTGCTTCCTCTTTCACAGGCCCTGAAAAGCCTGCCACTTACACCCACTGCGGCCTGGTCCAAATCAGTTCACCCGGGCCTACAGACTTGCCTTTTGGCAGCTCAATCTCTCAGATTTCTAAGGCCTTCAGCCTAACCACATTGGATGAGGATACTGCCATAACTGCACAGAAACAGAGTTTTATGTCTGAGGAGTGTACTCTCCAAATATCTCAAAAACTTGCAACTTAATTTCCTTGCAACTTGACTTAGTCAAACATGACAGACCTGTATCCTAAATAAATTGCCCTTTCTATTTTACGTTCCTGTTACTTAAAAGTACTGAACCCTGAGTGACAGAACCTCTCGCACAAAAGAGACTTGTAAGTTTGTAGTGTGTTGCTATTAATTGCCATAGGAACGATGTTCTAAATTAAGGGTGTCTAATTGTGCCATATCTCTGAAGGCTACTACTTTAGCTCTCTGCAGTTTGATTGTTTCAGAATGTACAGGCTTGCACTTAATCTTAAGGTCATTTCACTTTATATGACTTTTCCAGTGATTTTCAGTCATAGCCAATGTTCCCTCTAAGGAGTAGCATATAGTGAGCAAAAAACATTGTTTATGAGCTACATTTTGTTTAAGCCAAAAATTTATGAGCACCAACTGCGACGGTCGGAGTGAGCGATCGTGCGATAAGTACGAGCGACGCCGTCGGAATGAGCGATCGTGCGGGAAGTATGAGCGACGCTCTGAATTCGTGTGAGCGATCGCTCACGCGCTCAGCTTAGAGGGAACATTGGTCATAGCCTTCATTTACATAATCAGAGGTAGTCAAAGATGCACACCCATGACCTACAATCATCTAGTCTGACATGCCCAATGACTCACTCCAATTAGTCTGCAACTCACTCTGATAAAATCAAACAGGTTTGGTTTTGTCTTTAGTCATAGGGATAGGCTGTGTGTGTATGTGAGCTGGCAACTGTTGAATGCTCATCCAGAACAATGCATGTAACATATGATGTGTAATAAGGCATGTGGATGTTTTGGATCTCACAAAACAGAAAAGAGACCTGTCTGTCTGATGCCTCATATTTTACATACCAGAATAAAATGGGAAGAAGAAAAAAAAAAGCAGAGATTGCAGATGAACACACAAAGGTAGTAACCCTTTGGACAACATGGGCTTAATCAGGCAGCACACCATTGGCTGTCACAAAAATTGGTGAGCACGACTGCACTTCAAGATCAGCACTTTGTCTGTAAAGTAGACATGGGGCAGCAATTTTCAGTCATTTAAACTGACATGGTATGACAACAAGAAATGTGACATGCCCCAGAACCAGACATTGCATAATGCAACACTGGCTTTATTAGAAACTAAAATTGTCATACCTATATGGCTTTTGCCTCCAATTGCTTCAAGTTGGAATTCTGTCAGATGTCACTGCCAACACCTTAATGGAAAAATGAG
Organism: Erpetoichthys calabaricus; assembly: GCF_900747795.2. Taxonomy (NCBI): domain Eukaryota; kingdom Metazoa; phylum Chordata; class Cladistia; order Polypteriformes; family Polypteridae; genus Erpetoichthys; species Erpetoichthys calabaricus. The sequence goes on from NC_041396.2 coordinate 252,162,818, forward strand.
ACTATAACTCCTCTAAGGATTTCTGTTTAAGTAACAGGGTCATTCTTGAGGGAAGTAGTATGGCTGCAGTTTTCAAATCTTGTGTGACCATAGCTTAATCTAGTTTAAGCCTGGAAGTTTCACAACTCTAAATCACTGCTTTTACCTGAAATTTCCAAAGCTCTGTTGCCTAATCTATCAGATGGCTGACACTTTCATATCTAATACACTTGAAATGTTACCCCCTTGGACTCTGATTTCCTAATTATCCTGTCAAATGCCACATGTAAAAAGCTGTATCGATGAATGATTCTCTCATATTTAAAGACATAGCAATTTTATTTTCTAAGTGTCTAATCCTATTATATAGAACAAGCCCTTTTGTCTCCCTAATGACTAATTCTGTAACATGTAAAAGACCTAAAGACCATTGTTGGCACATTATCAAATCATCTGATAGTCCTAATGTCTCCCTGTTTTTAAGCCTGTTTCATTCAGATCCCATGGCAGTGTTCTTAGCTGCCTAACTGGACTATAAGTCTTCATTAAAACACTGTATATATTCTAAACAATGTGTATGTACATTAATTATTGAATTCCAGCATCACTATCATAAACTCACAATAACCATATAACCATGCTCAACTATGCAACCCACTGCTGTAAGATGTCATACAGAAGAAACGGAGAGAGAAGTTTTGCATGGTAAACACTGCAATATTCTCTAGAGTTATCATTCATTCTAAATCAACACTCACTTAATTCCAGTACGGATGGTAGGGGGGCCAGAGTCTATGCTGGCAGCAACAAGCTCAACCAGCAAAACCAAGGAGCTGGTGGTGGATTTTAGGAGGACCAGGCCCCTCATGGACCCCGTGATCATCAGAGATGACTGTGTGCAGAGGGTGCAGACCTATAAATACCTGGAGTGCAGCTGGATGATAAATTGGACTGGACTGCAAGAGAGGACAGAGCCGACTATACTTCCTTAGAAGGCTGGCGTCTTTCAACATCTGCAATAAGATGCTGTAGATGTTCTATCAGACGGTTGTGGTGAGTGCCCTCTTCTACGTGGTGATGTGCTGGGGAGGCAGCATAAAGAAGAGGGATGCCTCACGCCTGGTCAAACTGGTGAGGAAGGCAGGCTCTATTGTACGCACGAAGCTGGACAGTTTGACATCCGTGGCAGAGCGACGGGCGCTGAGCAGGCTCCTGTCAATCATGGACAATCCACTGCATCCACTGAACAGTATCATCTCCAGACAGAGAAGCAGCTTCAGCAACAGACTGAGGAGATCGTTCCTCTCCCACACTATATGACTCTTCAATTCCACCCCCTGGGGGGGGGGGGGGACATTAACATTATACAAAGTTATTGTCTGCTATATTTGCATTTTCATCACTCTTTAATTTAAATATTGTTTTTTAATCAGTATCCTGCTGGTGGAGAATTCCCCTTGGGATTAATAAAGTATCTATCTATCTATCTATCTATCTATCTGAGTGTCAGCAGTTACCTAATTTGCACATGTATGGTTTGCGAGAGGAAAACTGGACAACTACAAGACAATGTCACAAAGATACAGGACAAAAGCACAAAATTCAGTCTGAGAGTGCAATGATTTGAACCCAAGTTTCTACAATGTATGTACTTCTCAAAGAGCTTAAAGAGTCTTTGGAAAAAAATCAAGAAATGACCATAGCTATTAACAGATACCACATGATCTCATTGAAATCTAGTTAGATCATGGACACTGGTACTATATTAAAAGGGTAATTTCATAATAAAGTTTTTATTCCCCCAGATGTAATTTAATTGATATAATTAAATAACCACTCACTTAAAATGAAAAGCAGAAAAGAAGTTTGATGCCAGAACCAGGAAATGTTGTCCAGTGATGCTTATTCAAGTTCTATTTAAATCATTAGCAATGGCCTGCAGCTTTACTTTCTTCAAGAATGGCCATTCAATATCAATAAACTGAAAACAATGTGCTCCTGGTTAGATCATAGCTTTCAGCTTTACATAAATGGTCCAATTTTGTCAATTCACAAAGAAATTATCTATTTAATATCATTCATCATTTAAAGCAGCAACACATCAATATATGGAATCTATTGTATCAAGCCGAAACAAATTAATTAAAGATAAACGATACTAGCTCCTATTTTGTGCCCAATTAAAATTCCCTCCCCACAATCCCAAAATTTTGACTGACATACTATACAGGTGCATGTTACCCGCCTTACCATATGTTTTGCCTAGGGACCTCAACACACAACTCCAGTTCAGTGCATTGTTTTAATTTTCTGTTCAGTATGGAGCCAACATGCTGCACTGATCACAGAATAATGCGGAGATTAGTAAAAAAGCTTTGGCCCAACTGTAGTTCTACAAACATGCATGATATCAGAAGACACCTGTCCTAAATACTTTGGCAAGCCAGTTAAGGCCAGGGTGATGCCAAGATATGCCTCTCATGGGGCAGTTTTCCAAAATTCCCTTCTGTTGGAGATTAATTGTAATAGGCTTTGAAACAGGACAGTGCCAGCAGAACTTGCATTTTTACTGGTAATATCTGGATTAACTGGCAGTAACTGAATGCAGCCTGGTGTAAAAAGAGCATGTGACAGCACTCAAGGGCTAATGTACCCATGAAACAACATGCTATGGAGACACATGAAAATCTGAGATAATCTAAAGCTTTTCATATTTACTCGTGGCACTTGGGGCTTAGGAGCTTGGACCACGAAACATGAAGCACACTGTGACACCACTTGTGTCTTGGTCGGTTTATGTCACATTCACTACTGTGCTAATCCTCAGCTTTAATTAAACAGTAATTCGAGGAGACATTCAGTTATGACAGTCCTTCAACATGAAGCACATTGCCAAGATGCACTGCCTCAAAGAGTAATTTCTTGGGAAACTTAAGTTTTTTCACAAAATTGTGTACATACTTTATGTATGATATACACGTGAATATTTTAAAACTATATTTGTTAACTAAGATTCACTTAATTAACATTTTTCAAATTACCCTCTGAATATTTGGGTTTGCTGCTTTTTTTTTTTTTTTTAAACTAATATTTCCATCTACCAAATAACTAAAATATTTTTATTTCAAAAAATTGGATTTTAACTCTAAGCACAAAAAACACCAGCACAGTTAGAAAACAGATGATAGAGTTGTACCCTACAATCACAAACTGTAAGCAAATTACAAAATGTAAGGGTGGATCACACTAGGGCTAAGCTTTACAATTATCCCAACAGTACTAGTATGGATGTGTTGTCTGAAGGACACAACCTTCCATAAGCCAGTAATATAATACAGATAACAAACAAGAGGAGATCATTCACTCCCTTTACATGTGTTAATTATTAACTATCATACATTTCTACAATATCTTAACTAATTCTTTTTCAACCATTCTACAAGAACTGTTAGTATTATTTAGAGTCACGTGAATATTTGTATAAAGAAGTACTTCCTGGTAAAATAGCAATATTCTAATACAGTACTTTTAACCATGTTATACTAATGTCATATATGCACCAAGTGTCTCTGCAATGATGTGGTAATGTCATTAACAACATATTTATAGCATAAAAATTTCTATTATTTTCTTGTGCAATTTGTAGCGTTCCATGGCTAATACTTTCTCTGAAAGGCACCATAAGAAATAATTTTACATTATAATGATAATATTAATGTTGTAATATATGGCCTATTCCTCTGGATTTACTCTAATAATTATTGATATACCTAACATCCTGCTCAAGTCCTCCAGTTTCATTAAAATCTGGAATCATTTTCAAAGTCTAAATTCAAATGCTGCCCATTGTATATAATCCTGCGAAGCACCCAAAAGTTTTTGCTGATGGCCCTTCCATCATCCCAAAGCTTCACTGAAAGGTTTAGACTTGTAATTCACAATCTCTGAACTTCTCTTTTCTATATAGAGGGTTTGCAAAGCTTCTTTAGTCGAATAGTTCAGGGTAGTTATTTTTTATTGCTTTTGAAATTATCCATCCATCCATTTTCCAACCCGCTGAATCCGAACACAGGGTCACGGGGGTCTGCTGGAGCCAATCCCAGCCAACACAGGGCACAAGGCAGGAACCAATCCTGGGCAGGGTGCCAACCCACCGCAGCTTTTGAAATTATTTCTACTTTAAAATTAATAACATTTTACTTTGATGCTGTTCCAGGCCTTTTTGATGGAGTACCTTGCGAAATGCTTTCTGTTTCAAAAGGACAACTAAACAGAACAATTTCAGGCAGTTAATTAATCAATTAAACTCCTTTTGTTTAAGTGAGATGGACATTCCCTTTCATCAGTTTGATTGTTTTATACTATTCCTTCTCCTCCCCCTCTTCTTTAAACTTTTCACAAACATTATTTTTGGATACGAGGTGCGGGTAAAGCGGGGGTCCGATATTATTTCCCTTCATGTGAAGTTTATACAGTTTTATTTCATATAATTTCACTCTTTTTTTTAGTGCAGGACATTATAATTAACTGATATTAATTATATAAAACACACCTATATAATGATAACACTGTTATGTTTACTTACATCTTAACGTAGCTGCATATTAGCACTTCAACTGAACTAGGAAAGACTATTATATTACTCTAATAGCTATAATAACAACCTAACTCACACTAATTTATTCTTCCAAGTTTAAAACTGATGCCAATCAACACCTCTGGGTTATTACTTTATCAACACACTGTAATAACATAATAATAATAGAATTAATTAGATTTATATAATGCTATTCTGAGTACTCAAAGTGCTTTACATAGACAGAGGGGAACCATTTCAATCACACCACCAATGTGTAGCACCCACCTGGATGATGTGATGGCAGCCAATATTACACATTAGGTATTAGGTGGTGAGAGAGCCAAATAGAGACAGAGTGTGATTAGGGGACCAGGATGGACAAGGTTATGATGGGCAATTTGGCCAAGACATTGGGATAAACACTCCTCTTTTTGAAAGATGCCTATGGATTTTTAATGACCACAGAGAGTCAGGATTGGTTTTACATCTCACCTGAAGGATGGCACCATTTTTACAGCATAGTGTCCCCGTCACTGCACTGGGGCAATGGGATCCACATTCAGGCCACAGGGTAAGCGCCCCCTGCTGGCCTTACCTATACCTCTTCCAGAAGCAACCCAAGCTTTCCTAGATGGTCTCCCACCCAAGTAATGGCCAGGCCCAAAGATACTTAGCTTCAGGTGCATGACCTGTTCTAAAGCGTAGGTGGCACACTGCTGACATTCTAGTATGATATTGCAAAGCTGTTGAATAATAGGACTTTGATAGCATCTTGTAAACTCTGTACAAAAACTGAAAGTATCTATTCAGAGATCAAATGAGTGGGGATAGGCTGATGTGAAAAATGTAGAATAAAACTGAATTGAAGCAGCATCATGCTATCTGGTTGTAAGGTGCCTACACCCTAAACCAGAGAGAATCTCATCAAGTGATTTTTGACAACATACAATAGCCAAGAATCGCCACATATACTAACAACAGAAAACTAGCCTGGAGATCCCAAGAACTGTTAGAGTAAATATAAATTCAGTTCAATGTTAATGAGTGCACCAATAAAAATAAAATATATATAGGTCAGCTAATTCGGCAATTAATAAGTGACATCACTGCCTTCATGGAAGTGCACTATGGACAGAATAATTGACCACACTTTGTTTAAGTTCTAGTAAAAAAAAACTATGTCTTTATAAAATCAGGAATTAGTGACAGTCTTTATAAAATCAGGAATTAGTGACAATCTGCTGCTAAGGCTTCAGGCATAAGTGACAAACTGTCTCATCATTAGATGACAATTGAGACAGTCTACTCTCACTGGCTGCAAGAAGTCAGTAAAATTTAGCTCCATCAAACGCGGGCTACATCACCTTACCAAACAAGTTCCAAGTACAGTGGATAGCACTACACCCACGCAACTAACACGTCATAACATTATCAGTGAACAGTTACAAATATCTGAACCTCAGAGAACAAAAGTAAAACACACTAAGTTAACCTGGTATTAGGTACACCTTACCACAGGTTAACAACCAGGTATATCTGACAACCAGAAATAAAAAGAATAAAAAGAAAAGATTTTAACAAATAAAATGCAATTAATCTCCAACAGCATTTACCCTATCAACCCCAGCATATGGCACCAATAATAGGCCACTGGAAGACAAACACTCACGAAGTCCTAGGCTCTGGCGACATCTTTAACATTTTATTTACAGGCACTTACTAGTTTTAAGACAAGTACATTGAAAATTGGGTGTGAAACCATCATCGTGCTATGTACCAGAAAGGTAGACTTCAAACATTGCTACTGGACTGGACAGCAGAGTTCCTAGTGGAGACACTGCACATCTTTATATCGTATACTTTATTTACATTTTCAGTATATGTAAAGTCACAACAGAACACAGACAAATGAACATGTGTGAAACGAACACAATGTCTACAAATATACAAATCTCTTGAAAAATTGCAGACTCACAAAATCACCTATAAGAAGACACGAGAAAACACAAACAGGAAAAATACAGACCAAAAAAATGCTGACAGAAAAAGAAATGTATGCCTTAATTAAGATGCCAACAGAAAAAATATGGACTCCCAACACAGAGGCAGGCAAACCACCACACAGAAGTAAACCTAAGAATAAAATGCCAAGACATACAGTAAACAAAACCTCACAGTTTTTTTAAGTAAGAACACAGGAATCCTGTATGACAAAATAACCAAAAGGATACACTCACTCTTGAGATCACAAGTAAACACTCACAGAACACTGACAAAACACAGTGACACCTGCATACGTAAATACCAAAAGAACACACCCACACAAGTTGACATGCATCTTTAAAATGACAAGACTGACTTCATTAAAGTCACATGAAGGGAGTAGTGCAATGTGATCACACATGCATGAAAAGACACTTGCAATAAAAAAAAAAAAATTGTTTTTAGCATGGATGTAGCCGATCAAAGGCTAGAGAAACCCCATTCCATTCAAACTGTGAGCTGAACTATTGGATTATCAAATCATAGAAAAAAATGGGCTTCCTCCAAAACTTACCACCAACATTAATGAAAACACACAGAGACTGTTGAGAGGATGTGCACAGGAAATGCCGCCACTGTAACACAGGTAAGTACAAGAATTAACCAGGGAAATACAAGACTATTACCACACATGAGGACACATACTGTATGTAAGAACATATAAAAATGGGAGTTAAACACCTGAATGCACAAACATAAGCTTACCGATAAACACATACAACTATGCAAAGAAACGCATGCAAATGGCACAAGCAGTTTTACAAGATTTACTATATGGACAAATACATCTGTAACCACAAAAACTGAACACTCAGATTGTATATAAGATCAATCAAACTTGCAAGTAAAGACACCCCTTATATTTGCAGAAGTGGCCACAAAAGAAACACAAAGAAGTAAACATAAATAACAAAACAACTACAAGCCTAAGCATCACAGTAGCACTACCAACAGTAACACATACCACAAAACTCCAACAAAGTTGTATGTAAACACAAACTAATACACACGAGTATATCAAAAGTATAGTCCAACATAAGAAAAACGGAGACACGTGTAAATTCTGACTCGGAAATATCAAGTGACACACAATATCAAGCACATACGTAAACAGACCGAACCGGCCGCAAACACAATCGCAACATTCAAACTTGCAAAGACATAAAGAATGCATGGTTTTAAAAAAAAAACGCACCCAAAATCGCACAAGCTCACTCAAAAGCTGAGTGCAACCCACGGGGAGATGTTCAGTTAATGTCGCGCCGTGCACCACTGCTGGGCGTCGAGGTTCTGCTCGGATTGTTTTTGGGTTGCCGCGTCGAGTGAGGCAGGCAGGCGCGCGCCCACCCGCGCGCGTGCGTGCGTGCGTGCGTGCACACCAACACTTCAAGTGACACGCGCCCCTTTCCCAACCGCCCGTTTGTCAGCGCCTCGTTACCTCCACTTGTGTCTTTATAAACTCTGGGCTCCGCGCCTTCTCTCGCTGTTTGTCACCTGGTCTTTTGGCTAATGCGGTCTTCTCCGCTTTGCAGTACGTCTTTTTTTGAACTCATTCCCCGAAGGTGAACACGTATCTGGTTACTCAGCTCGCTCAGCGGCCAGCAGCTGAAAAGCTTTTTGACATCATCCACCGAACCGGACGCACCATCTGTTTCGGGGGCGGGCGCCGGGAGGAGAGGCGAGGCCTGGACGGGCTTCCTCGTCCCGTCCCATTGCATCCCATGTCGTCCCACCCCAGTCGGATCGTGTTACTCGGGTGTGTTGGCAAGACAGCATGTGTTTAGTACAGTGCTGTGTATTTCAAAGAAGAGTGACTGTGTAACAGCAAGGGGTAAGTGTGGAGTGTGCGCGAGTGAGACAGCGAGTCTTAGATTCGAACAGAGACAGTCTTCGCTTACAAATCGGGGATGTCCACGTGGGAAAGGAGAGTCTTGAGCCCCTCCCTTTGACCGTGAGACAGCTGTCATTGGGCTTTAAACAGATCAGTCGCAGAATGAGAATGATATACTAAATACGAATTCAAATACAGACGAAGGGTATGCCAGACTTTTTTTCTAATTGTTTTTGGCATTAGTCTGACAGTCTGTACATGTGATAATGGATGTCTGAATGAGTGCCATTTTAAGCAGAAAATAATCCAGTCCTGCGTGCACACTGCAATAGTGACAATTGGAGTGTTTCTCTGATTGTGTGAACGGGGCATCCCTCTGTTTGTGGTGTTCCTGGTGGAATCTTTGAAGTCTCGCTTATGGTTCCACGTCTTCTCTCTTGTGCTTCAGTCCGTAATGGAATTCTTATTCCATCCTTCGGTTAGCAGCTGTTACTAACCTTGTTTCCATCTTACTGTTTCTCAGGCTATTTATCTACTCCACTGAACTCTTCGGTTGTTGTCCACTTACATACGCTTTAAACTTTTGACTGTAAAATATTACTGAAAGGTTTTGTATATTGATTTTAAATATGTCATTGCATATAATAGAATGGAATTGAACTTTATTGTCAAGCATTTTTTTCTATGGGTAACAAAAGTCAATTCAGTTAACAGCCCAATATACAATACATGACACAATTACAATATTATGTACAGTCGTAGAGAATAATAATATATTGCACAAAAACACCAGTATATAAAGTAAATTTGGCAAAGCAGAATTGCACTCATTGCCATTAACATTATCATTTAAGCCTTTATATAGTAAAAATAATTTTGTAATCAGGGAGAACCAGGCATAAATCAGAGACTGCAGTAGGAAAGAAACCGTTTATGTGTCTTGCATTTCTTTCTTTTTTTGACTGGTAATGTTTCTGATATTGTAATTACTGAAAGAGATGGTTACCTGGGTGAGTGTAGTCTTTAGTTGTATTTCTATCACATTTTCTGATGTGTGGTGTATACAAGTATTCAGTGGAGTCCAATTTCAGGCCCACAATCCTTTTCAGATAACACAGTGCAAGTTTATGTTTTGAGTGAGCAGATGCACAGCCATACAATACAATAGAAGTGCCGCAATGGGCTTTAACAGGCCCTGCCTCTTGACAGCCCCCCAGCCTTGACTCTCTAAGAAGACAAGGAAAAACTCCTAAAAAACCCTTGTAGGGAAAAAATGGAAGAAACCTTGGGAAAGGCAGTTCAAAAAGAGACCCCTTTCCAGGTAGGTTGGGCATGTAGTGAGTGTCAAAAAGAAGGGGGTCAATACAATACAATACACAGAACAGAACAAATCCTCAATACAGTATAAAAAAATTTTTTTTACAAGTACGAGCAGAATTTAACAGTAGATGATATCACATAAATATGATTTGGATTTGCTTAGAGTCCTGAAGACCTCAGCCATTTGGCCATTCCACAGCTGAAGCAGCAGCGGTGGACCAGCCAATCTGATGAAAGGACCCCTCTACCCGATGATTCCTGCAATCCTCCATCAGGGATGACTTTACCTTTACTTTACCTGTTATGAACAAAGTGAGGATGCTTCCAGTAACAGCTAGGTAAAACTGAAGCAACACTAATTGGGACAGGTTAAACTTATTAAATTGCATATAAAGCATAGGCTGCTGAGCTTTTTTTAAAATAGAAATTATGTTTTCATCCCATTTCAGACTTTGAGTGATAGTTATGCAGAGAAATGTAAATTATTCCAGCCTGTCAAGAGTGACACCGTTTGTAACCAGGGGAGCAGGAGGTCTCCTAAAACCCACAATTATTTGTACTGTTATCAAGGTGTTCAAGTTAAGATTGTTGAGGGTGCACCAGCTGATTCACCTCCCTCCGACAGAGCAAGTTGTCTTAGTCTGTAATTAAGCCAATCAGGGTGTTATCATCAGCACACTTTAACAGATGGGTTACTGGAGGTGCAGTCATCGGTAAAGGAGAGGAGACAGAACACAGCCCTGAGGGGACCCCATGTTCAGGGTCACAGGCCCTGACTGATACTGGCTCAGCTTCATTGTCTATCAACTGTTCCTTAGAGAGTCAGAGATTCAGAGCCATTATTGTGAGTAGTGCTATATAAAATACAAATTGACAACAAGGCTACAAAAGCAGTTTGTCACTGTTTACTCCCAGTTTTACTCTTGCTTAGTTTTGCAATTATAAAAATACTGAATTGAATTGTGTGTGTTTAATGAACTTATTTTATGACTAGAATATTGATCAGATATTTTCAAGTGTTATCCGACATATCTCAGTATTTTCTTGCAACAAATTGAGTGTTAATTCCTGCGCTGTGCTCAGTGCTGCCAGGACTAGAACTAGCCTTTCATTTTGTCAATCCATGTATTCCACTAAATAGGAGGGGTGCACAAGGCAGATGGACGCCAGTCCATCGTGGAGTTCATACACAACTACACTCACTCCATTACAAATCAGCTGATAAACTAACATCTTTGGGCAATGAGAGTAAACCGAAGTGCTAACAGATGGACTTGGAGGGGTCAAGATTTGGACCCAGTAATTTGGAGCTGTGAGGCATTAGCTGTGAATTAACTAGTTATCCTTGAAAATACCTTAATTATACATTTTCAGTTAAGATCATTTTACACTTGTATAACTGGTTCACAATAGCTAGATTATAGAATTGTTATTCTGTACAATACATATTTTTCTGTACTTCATACATTTAGCTGAAGTCCCCAGGTAACATATAAAATATTAGGTAAAATACATGAAATAACAGCAGTGAACACTTTAATGATAACACAGTTCTATCATTACTACTATTATCTTGATAATTTTGATATCTTTCAAGAGAGTTCTGTGACACTTTATTTAATGTTGGTCATTAAATAAGTTCTTCTGAATGGTGAAACCCATCATGCGTAACAAGCTGTGTTTGTGGATAATCTGAATGAATATACTAGAAAGTGGTGTGGTGAAGTGTGTGAGAGTCCAAGAGTATAAATCATGTGTGTACATGTGAGCGTGAAAAGAATATGTAGTATGTGCTGTATGTGTGAGGCTCCAAGCCCATATGATTGTATTTTAGAATACACCAAGTGAATGTATGTAGCTTATTGTGTTGTCTACATTGCGAACAAGGATGTGAGTTGATTAGGTAGGATGAGTTTGATACACAACTGAACAAAGTTTCTTCATGTAAGTATCATAAACATTTTGTTTTACTATCAGGACCTACCTTGCCATCCATCTTTCACTCCAAACTCAGCAATAACGAAAAAGCCCAAAAATGTTTTCATCTTTGGGATTCTCACCGTCACAGCTGTCACAATTCACAAATGCTCTTTTGTCAAGTTGCACCACAGCCTCTTCTGCTTAAAACTGGAGTTTTACAAAAGTGAACTTAAAAATTTCCACAGCTAAGACAGCTGTCCCATCAAGGAGCTAGTATTTAATTTCTGTTCGATCCCAATACTCTTCTTGCATCCCAGCCCACTCGGTGGCACTTTGCAGCTGACGCAGACGCTCCCCATCTGGTTGCGAGGTACTGCATTGAACATGCCCTGCATGTAAATGAACAGTACTCAGCAGGGGGGCTTTTTTCCAGACTTACCCAGCCAGTTTCTAATTGGGCGATTTAAACACAAACAATACATGTGGCCCCCTCTGTTGCAGTGGGCTGAGTTGCAACATATTTGAACTCATTTCAGCATTGATCACCGTAGTCATCTATCAGAATTAAAAATTCAAGGACAGCTGGTCAACCAGTAACATATCTTTTATAGTTTGGTCAGTTACGACGGTCTTTTCCACTTCAGCTAGAGTGATGCCAGCCTTCTGTCTTTCAGGTCAATCCACATTCTGACTTTATAACTTAAGAATAGTATATTATCCTAGGATTTAGGAAATATCACCAAAGTAACCTTGTAATTTGCTACAGGAGAGTTGGCTAAATTGTTTGTTTTTTTTCGCTGCCAAAGCCGTTGTGCCTTATTTTACATCCAGTAAATCAAATTCAGTGCAAATATTATCGCTGACAGCCTGGGTTGGCAGCTTAAGTGTGGTTGAAACAAGTAGGTGTGGTGTCACAGGGACAATTCTATCAAGTGTTGGTTGCCAGTGGTACAAAGCTGGAAGAGACTAGTTTTATCGACTACCCCTTATTTGGGTCCTATAATGGACTGAAGCTTTATTCAGAGCTGGTTTCTGCTTTGCACCTGATTCTGTTGGGCTAGGCCCCCAGAGACCCTGATATACAGTCATAACCCCTCTTAATTCTTTGGATTTTTGTTTATCATTGGCTGAGCTTTCAAAGTAGCAACTTTCTTTTAATATATGATATATGATATATATGGCACCCTGCCTGGGATTGGTTCCTGCCTTGTGCCCTGTGTTGGCCGGGATTGGCTCCAGCAGACCCCCGTGACCCTGTGTTCGGATTCAGCGGGTTGGAAAATGGATGGATGATATATATATATTTCAGCAGTGACATTAAGTTTATTGGATTAACAGAAAATATGCAATAGGCATCATAACAAAATTAGACAGGTGCATAAATCTGGGCACCCCAACAGAGATATTACATCAATACTTAGTTGAGCCTCCTTTTGCAAATATAACAGCTTCTAGACGCCTCCTACAGCCTTTGATGAGTGTCTGGATTCTGGATGGAGGTATTTTTGACCATTCTTCCATACAAAATCTCTCCAGTTCAGTTAAATTTGATGGCTGCCGATCATTGACCGCCTGCTTCAAATCATACCATAGAATTTGTTGATATTGGGTTGAATTCATCTGACCCTCGACTTTAACAAGGGCCCTAGTCCCTGAACTAGGCCACAGCCCTACAGCATGATGGAACCTCCACCAAATTTGACAGTAGGTAGCAGGTGTTTTTCTTGGAATACGGTGTTCTTCCGCAATGCAAAGTGCTTTTTGTTATGACCAAATAACTCAATTTTTGTCTCATCAGTCCAAAACACTTTGTTCCAAAATGAATCTGGCTTGTCTAAATGAGCATTTGCATACAACAAGCGACTCTGTTTGTGGCATGAGTGGAGAAAGGGCTTCTTTCTCATCATCCTGCCATACAGATGTTCTTTGTGCAAATTGCACTGAATTGTAGAACAATGTACAGATACACCATCTGCAGCAAGATATTCTTGCAGGTCTTTGGAGGTGATCTGTGGGTTGTCTGTAACCATTCTCACAATCCTGCGCATATGCCGCTCCTGTATTTTTCTTGGCCTGCCAGACCTGGGTTTAACAGCAACTGTGCCTGTGGCCTTCCATTTCCTGATTCCATTCCTTATAGTTGAAACTGACAGTTTAAACCTCTGAGGTAGCTTTTTGTAGCCTTCTCCTAAACCATGATACTGAATAATCTTTGTTTTCAGATCTTTTGAGAGTTGCTTTGAGGATCCCATGCTGTCACTCTTCAGAGGAGAGTCAAAGGGAAGCACAACTTGCAATTGACCACCTTAAATACCTTTTCTCATGATTGGACACACCTGTTTGTGAAGTTCAAGGCTTAACAAGGTAATCCAACCAATTTGGTGTTGCAAGTAATCAGTATTGATTAGTCACATGCATTCAAATCAGCAAAATTACAAGTGGACCCACATTTTTGCACAGCCAGTTTTTCATATTTGATTTAATCTCATACAACTAAATACTGCTTCACTAAAACTCTTTGTTCGGAAAACACCCCAGTACTCAGATGTTCCTAGGAAACGAAAGACATACCACTGTTATCTTTTTTGTTGAAAGTAAAGTAAATTATTTTGCAGGCTGAGAGGGGTTCCCAAACCTTTTCATATGACTGTAGACTAATTGACAAAGTGATCTTGTTATACAGACTTCATAATTAAAGGGTGGACAGAGAAGCAAGAGCCAGTGTGAGTGAGAATTAGGCTGAACCAGGATGTATCCAGCTTGTGTTTTGGGTTGGGATGGTGTTGCATAGGAGTAGCAGTTTGGGACTTTCTTTTGTCTTGTGTGTGCCATTAAGTGATCAGTAAAGTCCCGACTGCCATGCCTTGGTTAAAAAAAAAAAAGATCCAACCTGTGTCATGAGCTGTCAGTCAAGGCCATGTCCCCTCTTATCTCTTTGTTAGTTATGCCAAGTCCTATTTATTTTCAGGAATTTGGTCTGTAAAGAAAAAACATACACACACAAAGTGAGCCAAGCCTGCTGGCTGGGCAGAGATTTCAAATGATGTAAATGAAGCTTTTGTGCATTACTGAAAGAGTCTGGGAAAAGTTCTCATTCCAGATGACCCCTTCACCTCTGGCTTCAGTGCCTCAACATAGGCTGCCAGCTTCCCCAGTTTGTCTTGAACTACCCATTTCAGATTGTTGAACTAGTATAAGCTTATGAAGGTGCAAATTTGGTCTCTGGGGCTGAATGGCATGAAATCAGCAGAATTTTATAGACAGATAAGGATGCATGTGTGCCACGTAAGATCCACCAAGAAACTATCAGTGTGGAGTGTGCATGTCCACCCTATGTCTCTATGGACTTTACTCCCACAACCCAAAAATCATTCATATTAGATTAATTAGTGATTTTAAATGAGCTTTTTGGATGTTTGTGTGAGTGGGTACTGTGGTGAATTGGCGCACTGTAGGAGGCTCAGTCCTGCCTAGTGTGACATGCTGCCGGGGTAGGCTCTAGTACATTGCGTGAAACTAAAGAGGGTTTGAGGATGTTACATTACGCTTGGTGCAAACACAGGTTTTCTGAGAATCTTTTGTTTGAGGGGTATTTCATAACTAGGTGGTAGTCATCAGACAGAAATGACTGAGATGCCAAGGGAGGCAGCAGCATAAAGGAGAAAAATCAATGAGGCAGGCAGCAAGAAACTTTAAACTCACTTATGTTTACTCGAGAGACCACAGAGAAATTCTGGAGTATACTGACTGAAAGACATAAGCATTTATTGTGAAATTTCAGAAGTCTCTATGGAGGAAATCCCCAGTGAAGAAGCTAATAAGACTGATTCCCTTTAATAAAAATGGCGATTGGGCTAATCTTTGTAACTGAAGGCCAGTTAGCTTAATAGCTGCTTCACGCAACTTATAGGAAACAATTATAATAAACAATACAAGACCACAGTTGTGAGATAAAGCTTGCAGCCGCACTGAAAATTTCCTGGATTTGTGCGTAAAAGGCTCCTAAAATCCGATGTGATCTTCATCCATTAATTGTGTTATCCAGATCAAGAATGCTGGACATTGGGACCTGTTACAAAGCACTGGCACACATGGCAGGGCCCTTTTAAACCCACACCCACTCATGCCAGGGCCATTTTAGAGTTTCCAGTTGAACTAACATGCATGTCATTGGGTAGTGGGAGAAAAATTCATGCAGGCATGAAGAGAATGTGAACTGTGAAACAACAACTGCACCACAGCGAATTAATCTTCATCCACACAACTTTGTGCATTTTGTTATCATTATTAAATGTATATTCTAAATATTCTTTAAATTTTGCAGATGATGTAATATTTGGCCATTTGCAGACACCCCAGAATCTACAAAATCCCTAAAAGTGGAGACCAAGCTGGGCAGGTACATTGTTAAATTTGGCTCTTTAACAATACTATGTTTCAACAGCTGAATAAATGTTAATTGTGCACAACTGTTTGCAAGTATTTCTCCCAAAAACATAACTGGGGACAAATCCAGAAATCTGGTAAAATGTGTATTTGAAAACAGCACTACAACATAATGTAATGAAGCGCAAAACTGTACTGAACTTGTCATCCTTTTGTATGCAGATACCAGGCAATGGTCGCTAAAAGCACCCAATGTGTGTGTTTATTTTTTGATTTTTGGGGGGGGGAGGTCGGAGCTGATGGTTTTCATACTGTATACTAGCTTTTATTTCTGGTCAAACATAATACTACTGCTGAAGTAGGTGCTTACAGACTTGTAAAACACACTCTAACAGAAAAGTGTGATGTCAGACAGTGAAAAGGAGCTGCTGTTGGCTTGGATTCACCTTTATAGCCATGGTTCTGATCTTTGCTTCAGAATGCTATAATAGGCTGTCTGATTTTAGCTAATGGAGAAGTCAAAAAGCAGCCAGAAGACAATATCAAACTTTCACAACTAAGCCACATTCTCCTTTCCCTCATTTTGTACCTTTTGCCTGTAATATAATACTTTCCAAATTCATACCATATTAGGTATTGGAGACTAGCTACTATATAATAGTACATCCTACCATCCATGGAAAGAAATTTGCAGTATTGTATGGGTGCACAGTGCTTACAAGAACTTTTATGCTTAAATGCTCAGCCACAACATTAAAACAACTAAATGGGGAAGTGGATGACATTACTTATCATGTTACATTACCAACTGTCAAGGGGTGGGAAATATTGGGCAGCAAGTGAACTGTCAGTTCTTGCAAGTGTAAAGATCTAATAAACTGTGACAAGGGCCAAATTGTGTGGGCTAGATGACTGGGTCAGTGCATCTCCAAAAAAGGCAGATTTTGTAGGGTGTTCCCAGTATACAGTGCTAAGTACCTACCAAAACTGGTCCAAGGAAGAACAATGGGTGAACTGGTGGCAGGGTCAAGGACACCCAAGAGGCACATGGGCAGCAAATGCTTGCCCGTCTGGTCTGATCTGACAGAAGAGCTACTGTAGCACAAATTGTTGAAAACCTTAATGCTGGTCATGAGAGAAAGGTGTCATAACACACAATGCATCACTTACTGTGTACAGTATGGGGCTGCATAGCCACACACCAATTAGAGTACCTGTGCTGACCCCTGTCCACCACCAGAAGTGCCAACAATGAGTACATTTGTCAGAAATGGACCTAATAATAAAAGAAATCGGTTTGGCCTGATGAATCATGATTTCTTTTAGATAATGTGGACATCTGGATGTGTGTGCATCATTTATCTGGGGAAGTGATGGCTGCAGGATGCACTATGGAAGGAAGACAAGCTGGTGGAGGCTGTGTGATGCTCTGCACAATATCCTACTGGGAAACCTTGGGTCGTGGCATTCACATGTGTTACTTTGACACATTACCACCTACCTTAAGAGCGTTGCCGACCATGTACACCCCTTCATGGCAACAGTATTCCCGTGATGGCTGTGGACTCTTTCAGCAGGATAATGTTCCCCCAGCACACCGTAAAAATTGTTGAGCAATGGTTTGAGAAACATGACTAAGTGTTCAAGGTGTCGACTTGGCTTACAAGTTCCCCAGATCTCAATCCAAACAAGCATTGTGGGACGTGCTGGAAAAACAAGTCTGATCCATGGAGGCCCCACCTCATAACTTACTGGCTCTGAAAGATCTGCTGCTATTGTCTTGGTGACAGATACCATAGGTCACCCCATAAGTGGTCTTGTGGAGTCATGTCTCGATGAGTCTGAGCTGTTTTGGAGGCACCAGGGGGACCTACACAATATTAAGCTGGTGGATTTAATGCTGTGGCTGATTGGTGTATACTTGTGCAAATCTTTTGAATTAAATAACATTTAGATTAGATAAACTTTATTAAACCCACGGGGAAAATCTGAATTTAAGCAGAAAACAATATTTTGAGTAAACATTGTCATCTTTGAAAAGTAGTTTCCCTTGCTTTTCTATATTAATAACTTTGACTTTTAACAATTTGCTCTCAGGATTGCTCTTGCCCAAGTGAGAAGTTGCTTGGCCACATGTAAAAACGTACAATGATTACCAAAAATACTTGAAGTTTGCCACACAATGGAGAAAATGGCACACATGCTTGCATAGCAAAATGTACAGCGCATCACTTTTTCCACATTTTGTTATGTTACAGCCTTATTCTAAAATGGATTAAATTCATTTTTTCCCCTCAGAATTCTACACACAACACCCCATAATGACAACGTGAAGAGAGTTTACTTGAGGTTTTTGCAAATTTATTAAAAATAAAAAACTGAGAAATCACATGTACATAAGTATTCACAGCCTTTGCTCAATACTTTGTTGATGCACCTTTGGCAGCAATTACAGCCTCAAGTCTTTTAGAATATGATGCCACAAGCTTGGCACACCTATCCTTGGCCAGTTTCGCCCATTCCTCTTTGCAGCACCTCTCAAGCTCCATCAGGTTGGATGGGAAGTGTCGGTGCACAGCCATTTTAAGATCTCTCCAGAGATGTTCAATCGGATTCAAGTCTGAGCTCTGGCTGGGCCACTCAAGGACATTCACAGAGTTGTCCTGAAGCCACTCCTTTGATATCTTGGCTGTGTGCTTAGGGTCGTTGTCCTGCTGAAAGATGAACCGTCACCCCAGTCTGAGGTCAAGAGCGCTCTGGAGCAGGTTTTCATCCCGGATGTCTCTGTACATTGCTGCAGTCATCTTTCCCTTTATCCTGACTAGTCTCCCAGTTCCTGCTGCTGAAAAACATCCCCACAGCATGATGCTGCCACCACCATGCTTCACTGTAGGGATGGTATTGGCCTGGTGATAAGCGGTGCCTGGTTTCCTCCAAACGTGACGCCTGGCATTCACACCAAAGAGTTCAATCTTTGTCTCATCAGACCAGAGAATTTTCTCTCTCATGGTCTGAGAGTCCTTCAGGTGCCTTTTGGCAAACTCCAGGCGGGCTGCCATGTGCCTTTTACTAAGGAGTGGCTTCCATCTGGCCACTCAACCATACAGGCCTGATTGGTGGATTGCTGCAGAGATGGTTGTCCTTCTGGACGGTTCTCCTCTCTCCACAGAGGACCTCTGGAGCTATGATAGAGTGACTATCGGGTTCTTGGTCACCTCCCTGACTAAGGCCCTTCTCCCCCAATCATTCAGTTTAGATGGCCGGCCAGCTCTAGGAAGAGTCCTGGTGGTTTCGAACTTCTTCCACTTACGGATGATGGAGGCCACTGTGCTCATTGGGACCTTCAAAGCAGCAGAAATTTTTCTGTAACCTTCCCCAGATATGTGCCTCGAGACAATCCTGTGTCGGAGGTCTACAGACAATTCCTTTGACTTCATGCTTGGTTTGTGCTCTGACATGAACTGTCAACTGTGGGACCTTATATAGACAGGTGTGTGCCTTTCCAAATCATGTCCAATCAACTCAATTTACCACAGGTGGACTCCAATTAAGCTGCAGAAACATCTCAAGGATGATCAGGGGAAACAGGATGCACCTGAGCTCAATTTTGAGCTTCAAGGCAAAGGCTGTGAATACTTATGTACATGTGCTTTCTCACTGTTTTTATTTTTAATAAATTTGCAAAAACCTCAAGTAAACTTTTTTTATGTTGCCATTATGGGGTGTTGTGTGTAGAATTCTGAGCAAAAAAATGAATTTAATCCATTTTGGAATAAGGCTGTAACATAACAAAATGTGGAAAAAGTGATGCGCTGTCAATACTTTCCGGATGTACTGTACAAAAGTGAATGTAGCAATACTGTTACAAACACAAACATCTGCATTACCCGTGAAATCTGTAGTCTGTACACAGGTGGTCCAGATAGGAGTTTCTGGTGTCTGTTTGTTATCTACATATCCATTACATTTATTTCCAGATAATGCATGGCTTTATGCACTGCTTGGGAGTATACACGTGAAATTCAAATTTATGAAATCTAAATTGTCATCTATGATCAATACATAGATATAAGGAAGTGAATTGCTAACTTGGAAGTATTCATATAACCCTAAATGGTTAAATTCACACAAAAAATACCCTTCATCAAACTGCTGCTGCTTGAAATAACTAGATTGTTTTCACAAAATATAAACTTTAGTGACATTAGAATTATTTGTAAGCAAATCACACTGTATTTGCAGATAATGGTAGAGCATGTTCCATACCATATTAGTTTAAGTGAAACTGTTAAATCTGGTGTTCTAATTGCAGCATGCAATAGTCTGTCTAGCTAGTCAACCAAACACAGATTGTAGTTAAAATACCAGCAGGATTTTCCTCTGACATACCATTTTTTATTGCTATATCCCCAGTTGGTGGCATAAGCTCAGCGTTAAATAGAACCCAATATCCATAACAGTCTCGAAATTGTATTTATGACAATGATATTGATGTGAATATACTTTTCAAGCAAACTTCTTAAAATTACAATTCCTCCAATGAGATGTAAATGCTGAATTATTCTGATCAGTTCAAGAATGAAGCATTTATTGTATACATACATATGGATGTTGCGTATTAAGAAAAGGGGACAATTCTGTAGTATAATCTTTATCATTGCAAGTCTGGCAAAACCCACTCCACTTACTGGCTTTATTTGAAATTATTAACATTCTGCATTACATCACAATTCACCAATTGTTATAATTCGTTAAATTTAATGACAACTAAGTCAAAATAAGTGTGATATCTTGCAGATCTTTACTTTTTTGGAAGGGCGAGTTATATCCTGAGGTGACAGTAACCAGCTGCTGCCTGTCAGAAAAAGCTGAAATATCAAAGTGCATGTATTGTTTAACACACATTAAAATGGTAGAAGTGATTCTTTTAAATGCTCTACATGTTATATCCAGAGCCATCTTAATGCAATTTGTATTGCGTTTACTCAAAACTGTTGTGACTATGAATAGGAAGGGAAAAAAAATTATAGCCATTATGCTAACATGACAAAGCTTACAGTTAATTTTATGGTCAGTCAACAGAACAGGGTATTAATAAGTGTTGCTGCGTCTTTTCCAAAATCGAGCTGCTACGGAGTTGGTAAGGTAGGATCCAGCATGAGTCAAACACGTAATAAAAGAAACTTCTCAGTCCAATAAAGTTAGTATTAAAAGTTTAGTGAAAATTTAAAAAGGAAAAAATCACAAATACTCAGAAAAAAGTTGTTATGCACACAGATTAAAAGCAACAATTCCCCCCCCATCATCTCTTATCTTTGTTTCTATACAAAAAGTGCCATATTAAACAGAAGAGTGAAGAAATCCATAGGAAATAAGTTGGAGCACTGTGCTATTGCATGTTAGGATGAACTAATCTATAGAGTGAGAAGATATTCTCAGTAAAAATTGTACAGTTCTGATAAATAAAGTCAAAGACACATTCAAGTTAATGTCAAAAATATATGCAGTATCCTGTGTTAATGTTATTATAAAAGTCACATAATTTCCAGTGTTTGTTCCACTCCCCTCCAAAGCTCTTTGAAAAACTGGTGACCGGATGTTTGACAGGATGTGGTTAATATAGTCCAGATGTTCCAAAAAGACCCCCTTTCACAAAAATACACACAGATGAGGAAGGTGTAACAAAGGCAATAGGGTGCAGCTAATTAGAAACAGTCCTTAATGTGATTGGACACACACATAATATGTTTACAGTGTGGAATTACAGATGCTGATTGATCAGTAACAGCGGACCAACAAATTGGATGCCACTGTGATGGCAAAAATTCTCTGGGGGATCATATGAAAAATAACTAAGGGAAGCACTGGGAGACCACTGAGGATTGCCTGAAAGTATGTAATAAAATAATAAATCCATGATTACAAGGCAACAAGATTCTGGCAATACTAGTCCAGTTAGCCTAATACAGCTTATACAGAATTTCTGTTCACGTAACACATCAAAGAAAATGTTGAGATTTTAAAATGGATACTTAAATGATCAGTGCTATCTCACATGTCTAGGGACCTGGGTTGTTTCTAACCCTGACACTGTCTGCATGAAACCTGCATATTTTCCACGTTTTAATTTTTTTTTAACTTCATCTACCAAGAATTCGTTTCTACCAATTGTCCAATACAGTCAGCCTCTATCTGTCCACAACCCTGTTGGGAAAAAATTGGTTTAGCTGATGGATGGAGGATATGGAAGTCCTCTTAATCCTGCTTTAAACTACAGTCTGAGAAAGCTTGTTCCTTGTAGTTTAATTTCTCACCATGCAGAAATCTGTTTACATTTTTACTTTTATCTATCTTCAAATTGTGCCCACATTTTCCTCCTTAAATGCCTACTTTTCAGTTAACAGTGGCATTAACCCATCTTATTGAGTTTCCCTAACTAGAATGGATATACTGTCTGATATAACAAACAAGTTCAAAAACCATCCCTCCAGGTATATTTGATAAAGTCCTATCCATCAATGAACAAAACCGGAAAAGCACAAGAGTCGGCACCACTTTATTAAGCTTTGCAAATATTGAAAATAAATGACAAAACTAGCTAATGAGTTTCATGATAATAAATCATGGGAAAATCCAGATCCCTAGTGTTTCCCCACTAGGAAAACCACTGACAGACACGGCATTTCCTTCTCAAGTCCCAAGTCTGCACATTGAGAAAAACTGTTTAAAGCAACAATGAACAAGTATTACCAGACTGTGTACAGCAGCCTTCACTTTACAGCTGTATGGATTGAATATGGAATATTGGCCTGTAGCCTTTCAGCTTTTCTCTCATTCGAAGGCTTTCAGAAAAAGGAGGTGGTGGTGAGTCAGGGGTTAGTGTGCCCCTCCCACCTCAAACTGCCTGTCGTGGGAATGTTGGAGGAACTCTGACCTTAAGTTCTATTGGACTTTTCATCTATGTGCCACAACAGAGACTGCCAAATTCCAGCACTGGAAGGCATTTGTTCATTAGTCACCATGGTGACAGAGTGGTAGGAAAAGTGTTGTACTGTCTTGGCCAAAATATTTTCAAATTTGTAAATCCAAAACTCTCAGCTCTTTTCATCTTCACAAAAGGCTGTATTTCCGTTGAGAATTTATAAGCAAAACCTCAGTCTTAGTCGTCATCGTCATCATCATCATCTTCAATTCTTTGGCGTCTGCGTTTGGCAGGAGCTGGTCTTGTCTCCACGTCTGAATCCAGCTCTGGCTCATCTACTGTTACTTTTGTGGTGCCAGCTGAATCGTCCCCTACAAAGTTAGCACAGGTGGCTTAGTTATGGGCCTTGCTGTAAACATCAATTCAGATTTGTTTCTCATTTATTTCCCAAAAACAGCAATAGACTAATCAGAAAACAAGACATGTTTCTTAGTCAGTAGAATGCTTTTTGCATTGGACAGAGTGTAAAGACAAATAGGCAGCAATAATCTAATAGAAATAATGAGACAACTAACTGAAATCTGTGGATTGCAAACAAACATTCAACTATTAAATGTTGAGAAAAACAAAATAACCAATGGACTGGTGAGCAGAAAAAACATACAAATAACCTCTGGTTACACTGTACTGAAAATAAAAACTGTTGGGTAGCCAATAGAAATCCAGCATCATAGTTACTATACTTACAATTCTCATCATCACTTTCCAGCACTCGTCCTCGTTTCACTGATGTTTTGGTAGTTACTCTTGTTTTTTGCCTGCTAATTGCATAAATGAACAAATGTTACAGCTGTGTTCTGAGGATAACATGACAGGCAGTTCTAAAAAGACACCAACATACCTCCTAGCTTCAGCATCCGAGTCTGAATCTGAAGCAGCTTGCTGAATACATTGTAATGGTTCTGCAAAGAACAGTCAAAGCATTACCTTGAGATCAATTAAAAATATACACAATTTAGAAAGCCCAATGGATTAAAAAATCCGAACTAATGGAAAAAATTTCTTTTTTGGTTTTTCAAGATAATCAGCAAAATTCATACTTTATTTTGTTAGGATCATGCAAAATGACAATTTTGAATCCAAGCCAAAATTCTTGCACAACTATTTAACATTCATTATGTTGCTCTATAAAGTTCAAATTACTATTATGGAAGGTTTACAATGTAAAGCATCTTTATTTAAGCTGATCAGAATTAATAGCACTTAACAGCACAACTTAGCTGCTTGAAGTGAAAAAGTGTCCTGCACAAGGTAGTATTCTTGAAGAAAGCATGCTATATCGGTTGTGCCCAATAAAAACCATGTATGTTAACACAGTCCGGTTGTTTCTCCTCTCCTAGTTGCTGCTCATGCATATTGTGAAACTTAAGCTTTTAAAGCTTCATCTGTTCAGATTTTAATTATAAAATGGAAAGCTTCACCTAAAATGGTCCTTTGTACACCAAAATGGTTAGTTCTTTAAAAACGAGAGAGCCAACCTACCAGCTGTACAGTTTTGATGCTGCTTTTTCTTGCGGGCCAAAACCAAAGCTTGCATGGCCTGTACCCGTTGCTCACTCTGGTCCTGCTCATTGTCTTCCACCCTCTCCTTTGTAACTGTGGGTGTGGTGTCCTGATCAGAGACTTCAGTTTTATGCTCTGCTCCACCAAGCAAAGACAGTGAGGAGGCAATGTCACGTAACTGTGATGGGCCAATATTATTGGGAATGCGCCAGAAGGTCTCCTATCAGAGGAAAGCAATTTGATAACTGTGAGCAGCAGACTGTCATGCTGTCCACTGATTTTGAACATGCTGACAATGGCCTGAAGGCAAATGGTATAGACAAGCATGTAAGGATCAGTAATGTAAAGCAAAATGTTTGATGTTAGGTTTCCATTAATGATATATTCCATCGCTCATAGGAAGTCAATTAACCTTACCTTAATGTACAAAATATGACCACATATTGTGCTATACATGTGCTTTCACACCATTAATTGAGAATGCAGATTTTTTAATGCTAAACCCCATTTGCAAGCTTGCAACTCCCTTAGAGCAACTCTTTCCCTCAACTTTTTCTAGTGCCACAGCCCTTTCTACCATGTACCATTCCTGTTGCTATCTTCAGAATCATTTCTCTTGATGTCTTTGACCAGTCCCCTCAGACTACACTGAATAGTCTTCTGAAGATTTGTTACAGTGATATTACTCCATTCACCCCTTTATTAAGGTTTGATTTTTGAAACCCTCAAAGTATGTAAATGTGATCTGTATATTAAAGAAAACAAACTTTCAAGTTTTCCATTC
Source organism: Erpetoichthys calabaricus (assembly GCF_900747795.2). Taxonomy (NCBI): domain Eukaryota; kingdom Metazoa; phylum Chordata; class Cladistia; order Polypteriformes; family Polypteridae; genus Erpetoichthys; species Erpetoichthys calabaricus. The sequence goes on from NC_041396.2 coordinate 252,188,145, forward strand.
TGACTAACTTTCATACCTAATGCAGCCTTTCCTTTCTATCTAAAACTCTAGATTGTATTTTTTCTGCTTAGCTTGTTCAGTACTTAAATGAAAACATGGCATCAATGCGTTCAGACAGCTCTTCTACAAATTATGAACATCCTTCTTCATACAGCTGTTACTTGAACTGTTAACAGATTATAACAGATTCCAAATGCTGGTGGCAGAGTGTTGATTTGAACCAAATGCAACGAAAACATATCTCAGCTGGCTCAAAAGTTCAGGAAGTCAAATGGTCTTTCTATCTATATAATTACCTCCAAAACTGTAGCAAACAATTCTGCTTAGTCATCATCACTATTCACCTCATATTAATCTGCAAGATACTGTACTTGTCTGCCAACGTTTGTCTTCTTGATGTCTATTTCTTAGAAACACTTTGCCATTGTTCTCTCTCTCTCAAGCTCTGTTAGTATTAAGTCTTGAATTACAACTGAAAGCTCACCTTGTCCCATCCTTCCCCTTGCATTTACAATCAGCTATGCATAATGGTTCATGAAGATACTGTGCTATTCACCATGTAGATTATCAACTATTCTTTTCAATCTCACATGTTTGTATGCTCACTCCATTTAAAAAATAAATGAGCTGCAATGCATGTGAATTAATTTCACAATAGTACTGTATATGAAAGCTAAACTGAATGAATGATTTAATTTGACACATTTGAAAATAAATTGAAATTAAAAAGAAAACCGCAGATGCTAGTTATAAGCTAACAGACATGCAAATAGCAACATTTAAAAGCCCCGTATCAAGGAAAAAAACTTCCATTAAGAATGTACTTCATGATGACGAGCATGTAAAAATATTTTACAGAATACTTGTTACCCAGTTTAAATTTGTGTAAAATATATTTTGTTCTTGTATTGTTTTACAAAGGCAATTAGCCCTTGGAATATTATAATGATGAACAGAAATAAAAACTTTAAATATTCAGATTCAGTCTTTTTATCCCTATAGTCACATTTGCATTGTTAAAATTAAATATTCTTGTGAAGTTAAAGAAACATGCCAGCTTCAATTTGAAAGAATTATTGTAAAGGTAATTTACAAAGAAGAGTGTCATCTAGTGGCCACATTCTGTATTGCTATTGCAGCAAGTTTTCTCCAATCTGTAAACTCAAGATTTATAGTATCTGAAAAAAAGGACACATCTGCTCTAGGAGTGCTTTAAAAATCAAATATATTATTCATTTCTGATGAAAAAAGTGTCCAAGTTGTTTCACCTGCTCACTGGCTGGGGGACGAATCCCCAATTTCTTCAGAAGACGTTGAAATGGCTTGTTCTCCATAGCATCCTCATTCTCCTCTGTCAAGGGCACTAAAGGTACAGCCTGCAAACAACCTGTTTGAAACATGCATAGAATTTTTTTCTTGATCCTTGAATATAACAAGGTTTTATCAAATATCCAGGATATATTTTTTCATGCACTGTATTGTATTTAATTAGAATTTTTTAAATTGTCTTCCACCTTGTTATGCTGCCAATGAAATAACACAATATTCTGTGAATTCCTTATTATTATTCTGATGGAAAGCACTGTACATGTAATTAAACTTTAATGCAAACTCATTTACAAAGAATATATTGATGAAATAACAAAAAGTAAAGTACAACACTATCCTGTAAACCAGTATTTTCAATCTTTTTAAAATTTACTTCAATTATAAATGTTATTTTTTCTTTAGGGACACTACATGGAAATCAAGAATTAAACAAAACAGACTAATTGGTTTATCATTGTAACTTTTCAGCCAAATATGGAAACTGCAACGTAAACTTTTCAATGAGATATTTAGGTTTGACGTGATTTGCAGATCTTTTTAATATTAGGTGGAATGCAGGAGAGATATGCTCTCATTTCTTCTTGAACTATTAGTAGCCTTTTTCTCTTATTAGATTCAACTTTGCTGTTGGACTGTTTAGCACTTAACCACTTCTTTATAAGCTAACAGTACTGCGCTCAACACCTATGCTGCTGCATCCTTTACCCAATAAGCTTCCACTAGTGATGGTGATATGATCTCCCTTTTGCTTCAACAAGTTAGTGCGCTACTGCAAGAAGCTTGAAATAGTTGACACGACTGCAAGATGGAGGGATATCTGTGCAATGGTGCCAACACAAGCAGCAGCGGTCATTCACCCTCAGTGATAGGCTACTGGGAGTGAGTTTGGTGGTGTCATCCTGCTTGCACGCCAGGCTCACATACACAAACTAAAACACCTTTTTGCCAGTGCTAAAGTGAATTTCACAGAGGTTTCACTTTGCCCAGTTGCATTCATAAAAAAAAACAAAAAACATTGGCCTGAATAATTAACATGTGCTTCTGAGACACCTATGGACTATTGTTGTGGCATCAATGATGAAAACCACTGCTCTAAACATGCAGTAAGTAAGTAAGTAAGGTACACAATAGGTCAGTACCATATGCCAAAAATGGTAACAATTTTAGAATTATTTTAAAAGATGCCTCCATTCTAATTTTTTTTTTTTTTTTTTAAATATCCATTTGACTTGATTAAATCATGTATATTTTATTGCCTACTGCCATCTTATTTTGCTTCTCTCTAAGGTACTCATTCCCAAATTGCATCGAGTTCACTGTAAAAATGATTGGTAGATGTCCATAACATTCAGGTAAATTCTCACCATCAGTTTCTCTGTCATCTGCTGTTCGTTTTAGGCAGCTTTGAAGCCACTGTAGGGGACCCAGCATTCCTGACCAAAAAAAAAAAAAAAGACAACTTGGTTGCAGTACTGTCATGAGGTTAATCTCATTATTTTGGTTCATGCAACCTATTCACCTTCGTTATGAATCTGTTCCACAATTTCTCTTACTACATGAGGTGGCTTCACTGAAAATTCCTGAGTTTTTTGGCGTTCTTTGCTACTCTGCTTTTTTGGCATTTCATCTTCTATTTCATAGTCGCTTTCTTCAAGTTCCTCTTCTGGCTCCTCATCATCTGAAACACCATTGTCAAAGTCACCTTCTATCTCCTTGAAGAAATCATCTTCTGTCTAGAGAGAATACATAAAATACAAAGTCATAAATCCCCAGATTTGAACAGTTTGAGAATTATCTCCTGTAATCAAGTTTTATGAAAAATAACAAACAAGACATTGAAATCTGAGCTGTGAATAGAAGCAGGTACTGTATTCATGTTTTATATATTTAGAGGTGACTATTAAATTCAGTCCTGTCCATTATAATAAGAACAGAGCATTATCGAATTATTATAGCACCAGCACTCAGATGGGACAAAAGCAGCTGTAACCGTGGAGTCATCAACTGCCAAAATCACTAGTACCATGCCAGAAAGTTTGACAGTGGGCTGTTTCCGTCGTTTCTTGTATAGCTCCTTCCGTTCAGAGATGAGACCTAGGCTTAGCAGTTTCTCCACTAGCCGTGCCCTGGAACGCTTTACAGTAATGTGCTTCATAATGTTCCCCAAGATATCTGTAATACAGAAAATATGGAAAAGAAAGCATTAAATAAGGAAACATCAAATTGTCAAGTACTCCCTGTGTTCTCCACAGGTCAGGGCTGTGTGGTAGATGAAAACCATTTCCCTTAAACAAAGAAAATGTATGTACACTGTAGATATTTAACACTGTGTATATGCAATGTGTTCTTATTACTTATGAAGCAATGTAGTGGTAAATGAACTGCGTAACTGGGAGAGTTGTGATGCATTTTGGGGGCCTTGTGTGAAAGAGGGTCTGGTTACTCACCATCTGATTCTCTGAATTGTTCAAACAAGGTTTGTAGCTCTAGCTCCTGATCTTCTGTCCAAAGCACTATCCGGGTACCCTTCCTGAAAATCAGCAACAGAAAGATCATGGTATATGGATGAGCAAAAACCTTCAATATTTTTTATTTTCCATTCAATATTTAATATTGCTTCTATATCTCTACAAACTGCCCTTACATTCTTAGTATTATTAATGGAGTATACACACCACACCTTAGTCAACCTATTAATGCATTGCCTCTAATGGTCATAGAACCCAGAAACCTTTTTAGTGGTCATATTCACTCACCTACTAAACTCACCTCTCTTTCTTTAGGTCTTTAGCACTGTTTACTAAACCCATCTGTACTAAATGACTGACCACTTGTTTTCGTGTACGATTTGGATTCTGCAAGAGTGGGATGATAATCTCAATGACATCAGCATTTTCTATTGGAAGATGCAAAGAAAGGGGCACATTAGTAAGAAATGGCTGTATAGAAGAGGAGTTGTATACAGTGGACAAGCTCACATACATGCACTCACCTCCAGATATACTGTGCTGGAAATATAGCTCTCTAAGTTCATTCTCCTCCTCTGCTGTCCACTTAATTTTCTTCTTTGATCCACTGTGAATTAAAGAAACATGTCAAAAGGTCAGCATTCAGGATTTCTGGACGTCTTAGGGTATCCTCCCAAATGTCTGTTGTTGCAATAGCAATCCTTACTCCTCTTCTCCTGGTTTCTGGTAGCCCTCAGCCATCTCTCGCACCACACCTATGTTTTTCCAGAACAGCAGCTCTATATATGCCTTGTTGTTTTGTGCAGACAAAATAAAGAACCGATTCACCACAAACTTCACAAAAGTAGCCAGCTCCTAGAAAGAACACACTTTGTTGTCAGTTAAATCAAGACACCAAAAACTAAACGCTACCAGTAAAATTGCTTATGACCACTGAATTGTCCACCTTGACTACTGAAGAGGACAACAGAAGTTACTGTATCCTAAAAACATCAAAACTAATCTTGAATCACCTTGTATGCACCAGCAGCAGGATCCCATAGGATCTTATTGAAGAGGAAGAATACAGAAAGCTGAAAGAGCAAAGCCTCCATCTTGAGGTCATATGCTATTCTGTGCAGCATGCGTACAATGCAATGGTTTGTGTGGCTGCTGTTCTGCTGGTAGTTCTTCAATAGCAGGATATATGGCTTTAATATGTTTGCACTTGCGAACCTGGTGAAAGAAATACAGTATATTTTAACAAATCTGCATTTTTATGTTTACTTTTACTTTTGAGAATGAAAAATTGACTCTACAAAAATGGCCCACATTCTTGTTATCATCACCACCTGTCATCCACATAGACATTTCCCACCTTTTGATGTAATCAAAGAAGTTGAACTCGGTTTCTGAGACACGCACAGGTGCCAACTCCTCTTCCACCATTCCTTCTCCTCCTCCATCATCATCTTCCTCAGGCTCTGGGACTGTGGACCCTAACACCAAAGGCAAAATACCTGAGTTAGCAGCTCATGGCTAATTTATCATCATAATTTAAAAGTTTTCATAAATTAATATGTGTAAAAAGTTATTCAGAACATGAGTAGGGATGATTCACAATACCATCATCTAATGTCTTAAACATTCTTGTAAAATAAAAAATAGTTTGCAACACATATGTGCATTTGCATAACTCTGGACATTAATGTTTTAGTTAGGTCACTAAGTACATTGTTTTGTTTTAGAGCTTTAGACTATAATGTAAGATTTACAATGAAGCAAGGGAGTGGACCTCCTAATCAATAAGGTGAAAATAAAAATTATGACAAATAGTTTAGAAGAGGAGATAACAAGCAAAAGAACAGTTATCTAATAAATTAACCACTTAGGGTAGCAAAAATCTCTGTAAAAATGCACTTCAAACATCATAAGCAAAATTAAACGAACTACAGGTAGTTGGTTGACAAAAGAATACTGCAAGTGAATAAAAAATGTAGCACATCTCAATTCATTGAAATAAGTGCATCATTAATATAACTTTTCCATATACTGTACAAGTGTTTAGCTTATATTTACAAAGTAAAAGGTAAGTAAAGTAAGTTTTGAAAACTGACAAAATTTAAAAGAATAGTTCACAGTAAAACTGCTTAATTTCTATATTACTAAATGCTTCTCTAAATATTGTTAAAGATAACATTCCTGAATGCTAAATATGTATACACAACTTATTCTGCAATGCACTGCTGCTTAATTGAGTAATTGGAAAAAAGCTAACTCAGCATCAGCATTCTTAATTATGGAACAGCAAGCTGCTGTCAAATTATCTGTTGATCTGAGGGAGGAAATGGGGAGGAAATGGGGAGGAAATGGATCCTGTTCTTTGATCGCAATATAATAAGAACTGACTCCTCTTCATGGTGAAAATGTGTGTGTTTGCATTCCCACAAATAAAAGTCTTCAGAACAAGAACATGCTATACTAGAAAATGCTGTCACACTGTCAAAGCTACTCTTGGAGTGAAAGGTTTATTAATTTATTTACTGTTTGTCAATCTCTTTTGTGCTGATGGAGGCATTTAACACGGTAATATAGGAAGTCTAAGCGTCATTTAAATATTTAATTATTCAGTTAAAATTGATTTCGCTGGTATTGATTATATTTTAACTATTTAAAATTTTACTTGCTTCTTTTATTACTGTAAATAAACCTTTTATTAAAGACTATCTTTTCAATTCAATTCATTTTTTGCATACTGTTCTTCACTGTGTACAGGTTCTAATTAAATAAATATATTAACAGATAATATGCACTAAACTATATAACATTTGTATGCAGAAACAAATTATTTTAGAACAGAACTAATCTGAATGCTAAATATTAAAAAATATATAACAATACAAAGCTGATTAACATTATAACTAAGATACTCCCTGATGAAAATGGAGGACTGCAAGCAAAAATTCCACTATCCATGGAGAAAATAAACCTATAAGGGGTTCCTGCTTGGTTAAAATAGAGAAAACCACAGTTCTGATGTTCTAGGCCAACTGGCTGCCTACCCCTGCACAATACAGAATATGCAAAAAGAGTTATTTAAAAGCAGCTATTACTGAATAATAATTGCTAAAGTGTGAAAAAAAAAAAAAAAAATCTTTGATTACAAAACTTCAATGCCACACACCACTTTAGCATACAGTTCATTTTAGGGAAGTGGCTAATAGATTTTATGTGATAATCTGGACTAAAGTACAGTTAAAAACAATGAAAAAAATTAAGCTGTGCAAAAAATAAATTAAAATTGTGAAATCTAATGAAAACCTAGCTGTGGACTTTAGTGCACAATGTCTGCCTTGGTTCGGTGGGAGACAACCAAGTCAATACAGGAATTTCCAGCCATCTCTAAACCTTGTTATCCAAGTTGGAGTCTGAATGCCTTTGAACTATGGGAGAAAACCCATACAAAACACAAAGGGGCAGTCAGATTCAAGACATAGGGTTCCCCTACAGAAATGCAAAGCAGAATTTAAGCACTGTAAAACCAACAATGCTATATGATGCATTACTATAGCAGCCACAAGATTTTTTTTTTAAGCCAACAACTTCAGCTGATGGTAACAAAGCATCCAGGACTGACAGGATTGTGAAACATTAAAATTGTTGTATTGCCTTAGGAAGCACGACATAACTGGTAAAGGAGACTGGAAGCAAATACTATTGTTTGAGTCAAAGTAGGAAAAATAATACAAAGTTTATTTTTGAGGATTGATACTTATTTTTACACCTTGAAATGCCAGTTATAAAGATTCGAAGAAACTCCCTTTCCTTCAAGAAAAAATGTTTCCAGCCATGTCAGCAAATAATAAATGTTCAAAGTAGTCATCTGCTCTTGCTGGTAAAAACAGAGGTAAGAATCTAAATATACTCGGAAGCACAAGTAATTTGCTATGTTTTCATTTTTTGCTCAATAAGGAATAACGTGAAAAAACTAGAAGTAAGGCACTTATTGACAAATGGCTCATAGGCTGAGCGCTCTCTTTTAACAGTCTAGCATCTAGAGCAAAGATTTGCATTGTGGAAGGCATCATAACTTTTTAATTTTAATATTAACTTGGCTGATGATGTTACTAATGTGATGTACGTACTGATTTACTAGAATTAATATTTTGTATTCATAAATTTTGCATTTTGATAGTTATTATATCCTAAATTTGGATACAGTTGTTACTAGTCAAAGGTGTGCAGATTTGTGTACTGTTTCACACAAAGCTTTATGATAATAAATCTCATACTTTCCATTCTGAAATGTATATACATAAAAAATATATGTATACTGTTGATATATTAAATGTTGTGTAGTATCACTGTTTGCAGGACTTACTAGGCAGGCTAGCATGCAAAATCTGTTTCAGAAGTTGCAACTCCTCTTCAGGTTCTAGATTTGGTGACCCAAAAACATCTCCCTCTGGCCACACATCCCTGTAACAAATGACAAAAGGTGCTGAGATGGCACATTCATAAGCATTTCTGACACTATTGTGTTTTGCTCAGAAGCATACATGTATAAAGTATTACAGAGCTGTGTCATCAGTATTTGTGGAGTATAGCAGAGCACAACAGAGGAAAGTCTGACAAGAACTGAGGTGAAAATTCCACCTCTTCTGATCACTAGTAATGTCCTTACTGGGAATTCTTACCTGGCAGCTCTAAGAAGGCCCAGAGCCTTACATCCCTGGCGATTCATTAAAGCATCTTGAATCCGTACCATGGCCTCTATTCTTTGCTCTTCCAGGGGAACTTCAGAGGCAGCATCAAATGGGATAACGCTATCCATTATCGACTCGATCACCTGCCATGAGTCCAAGCACAAAGAAAGTAAAATACAATTATTTAGCCACCGAGTCTATGTAACATTTTGCCTTCTTTCGCTCTCTTTCTAAACACGGAAATCCACACCTGGAATCCTGAGGTTTGCAGTTCTTGAGATACAGTTTGCCAGGTTTCCTCCAGAATCTCAGGAGATCTCTCTGTCTTTTCAGAGCCTGTTGACTGAGACTTGGGTTTTTTCTTATGCTTCACCTTCTTTTTCTGTGAAGTTGTGATAAAACATATTTGTGGAGGGGTCGATGGCTGAAAACACTCATCTGTTTGACACTTCCCAACATCAATGAGAGAGTTTGACACAGTGAAAGCATAACACAAAAATGATATTAATACAAAGTTCTGGGCACTTTGTCCATACCACTGACTAACCTGCCTCTTTGTGCTGTACACCATGAACACCCATATACACTCCCATTTACGTAATACACAGATCATATAAATCCAATGCCCGCTCCTCAATGCCATTTCCCCACAAGCTAAATGGAATACAGAGAGTGCAGTTCATAAATGCAGTAAAGTAGCCAAACCTGCACAATGAGGTTACTACGCCCTTTGCAGTAGTGTTCAAGCATTCGCACAAAGATATGAGTGGTCTCTACTAGGTCTTTAAGAAAAGAGCGTGGTTGTTTTGTTTCATCAAACTTGCGCAACAATGTGAGGAAGATCTCTCTATATTCCATAAGGTAGAAGATGTTACCTAATGAAGGAAAAATAAATGTTAAGACACTGTAAAAGGAATAAAAGCACAAATATATTAATTGAAATAATAAGATAGGTTTCATATTTTTATTAGAAGCTCCATATTATGAATTAAATGAATTGCAAATTATGATCATAGTGACCAAGACACACAAGCTATATTTAGGTGCACAATAATGTAACAAGAACTTACTTTTTATAACTCCAGCACTTTCCCGGACATTCTCATTTTTGGATTGGTCCATTTCACTAACAGTTTTCAGAAGTTCTTGATAAGCTTTTAAGGCCAAATGCATTCTGGAAAATCAAGTACAAGCCAACATCATTTAAACATTTTAATTTCATAAGTAGAGAACAATAATAAGGAAACTCAATAAAAAGATGTATCAAAGCAAAGGAACCAACAAATGCTCAAAGCAAATATCACTTCATTAAATAAGATGCTTAGGCTTCATTTGCAGCACTATTTTTTGTTTCCTTCAAAGAGACTGTGATTTCAGAAGCATATAAGCATGTTTGCTCCTTCATAATTATATGCTTTACTGTACTGAAACTTCACTCAACAGCTTTATTAAGGTAGTCATATGCATATTAAAACTTGTCATAGTCTAAAATGACTCAGAAGAAAGCAAAGCTAAGATTTTTTAAGAACATCTGAAAATGACAAAAACCTTGTCAATTTAAAACAGGCACATCTATCGCCACACTTCTTAACAACATTTGATGCCAATACAGTATCTGACAAACATGACATTACATAACATTCCTTGACTTGGTTAATTTAATTCGGGATTGTGCAAGATGGAAACCCTCCTGGCAACACTGTTCACAATGTAGGACACTACCCAGGCTACAATGCAGCTCTAGCTAGAGCACCAGTGTATTGTCGACCTTACTCATGCACAGACCCATACTCACAGAGACACAATTTGGAATAGACACAGGCAGAACACACAAACTTCATACAGTCAAAAGGCAAGCACTGCCTCTGTTAAGCTGCAGCAGCACAGAGCCACTTACAAACCATTTCCTATAAAATATTTTCTGATTATACTAACTATTTCAGAATATCATCCTAAACAGACATTTCTGGAGATTCCACATATGGACAAAATTAATCTATGTCAAAATGGCACATAAATCTTTTAGAAATAGGGCACATTAAACTTTAAAGAAAACTTAGTTAAAGATATGCATACACCTCAGTGCAAGTGCCAAAATGTGGCACTGTGATTTGTGGACTGCAAAATATTAGGTAGTGGTAAGGCATTCTAGGAAATCTGTGATGGTCCAAGGCCTGAGGCACTGTACATCAGTTTGGTCTGAAGGGAGAGGGAGGAGAAATAGGGAGTATGAGGTCTGAAGGAGAGAGTGTAAGGAAAGCAACTTGAGAGATATAAAAGGGAAAAATTAGGCATAGTGATGGAAGTTCTGAATGAAAGGAGAGTAGACATTTTCAGTGTATAGCAGACACAATGGACAGGTAAAGGTATTAGAATACTAAGTGGTTATACTCAAAGATACAACTTTTTCTGGCGGGGGAGCATTGAAAGTAATGCTGGTGTTGGTGTAATTGTGCCACAAACATAGGCAGATAAAGAGGTGGAGGCGTAGTTTTTAAGATGACTGTTGGTAAACCAATAAGGAATATAGTCTTGGTATATGCCCCAGAAGTTGGTAGAACTGAACGAGAGGAGATGTTTTGGGATGGGCTTATAAAGGTGACATCTGGGGTACCCCAGTGGGAGGTGAATGTAGCAGTTAGTGACTTAAATTGACATATTGGAGTCAGTACTGATGCTTATAAAGGAGTCAAAGTATGCTTTAGATTCAATACCATAAATGTTGAGGATAAGAGGATTCATGTGTTCTGTTGATGTGATGAAAACATGTTTAAGGAGGGAAACTAATTGGTGACATATGCATCTGCTGTATGGCGCACAACAGAATATTTTTTGGTGAGGAGAGCTGACCTTTCATGGTGAAACATGTAAAGGTGATGCCTAGAGAAGGTTGTCAATCACATCACTTGGTTATAGGAGATATTTAAGTCAGAAAAATTAAGAAAAGTAAGAACATGTATGTACAGAAACTGACGTTCCAGAATTTGGAAAAATAAAACTCTCTCAAAACCAAATAAGATTTCAGAACCATCACATGCAAGTGGCAAGTGAAGAATTTTAAGAACAGAAGAAGTCTGCAGCTGGAAACAGGACTGCTAAGACCACAGTAGGATTTTTTTTTTTTTTAGGAGCAATTGCTGCCTTCCCACCTACTGAAGTTTAGTACATGTCATAAACAAATAGAGGCAATTTACAAAACATAAAAGATTACATTTCATCCTATAAAAATAGTGAAAGTGAGAGTTTAGACTTGCCAATACCAGAAGACTAAAAAAGTAAACAAACAGTCTATAGATTGAAATTCCTTTGTTTTATAAAAAATATCAAAACATAACAAATAAGCAATGTATTGATCCAATCAAAAGATTTTTTTTTTTTTTAAATAAGTGAGTGGTACATTCAAGTGTTCCAGACCAAGGACTAATTTGCTTATGTCAAAGATTTAACAGACCATCTATGTTCCAGCAATCACTTTTTAGCATTCCACGTTACAATTATTACATTTATTTTACTTAAAGTATTAATTAGAAAAATACTTATATTTCAATCCACTGTTGCAGGATTTGCATTGCAAAGCAATGGATTTCAACCAACGATCCACAATAACCTCTTGGCCATGAAGATACTACAACAGTGTGCAGCCTGATAACAATAATGCGTCAGAAACATAAAAAAACATAACATAAAAAAATTGTATGGAATGTTGTGTGATTTCAATAAAATCAATATATAAAAAAAAATAAATTAAGATCAGTTCTGTGGCTGCATATTTTTGATCCATTCGGTTTCAAAATTAATGACTCATTTAACCTCTAACTGATCTCATTGTTTGATTACAGTAACTGGTATTTTGTTTCTTATTCTATTTTCAGAAAATTGCAGCAGGGCAATTTACATTTATAAGAAATATGGAAATACTTGTATTTTTGTCATGGTTTTACATGCCTTACTCTTTTTCTGTCATTTTCGCTTTATTTTTTGTGGAGCTTGCTCAATTTAATTGTAATCCAACAATGACAATTAACTATACATGAAGGAAACACCAGGGTGAATAACACTGAAAAGTTGCAGCTTCTAATAGCTAGCATGTTCATTACTACTGTATATAACCAGAAAAGATCCTAAAGCTTAAACCTAATAACATAAGGAACTACAATGCACACAAACAAATAAAATTATAGTGATGATTAACAGCACAAAAATCAAATATAAAAAAAGTACATTATCTTCAAGTAACAAACATAAATGCTTGCTATACTTTGCTAAAAATTAGTAAACCTAGTTTTGTAATTTATAAAGTGACCAAAACATAGACATTGTGATATATTAAGGTTAGGAATCCAACTAAAAGCAAATGTTAGCTGGGACAAAACCTGCAGCCACAGTAGGGCCTTGGATTCAGCTTAAGAACCACAGAGTTATATAGTATGATGTATTGCAGGTTTCTCTGTCATTTTAATACCTTTGTTAATTAGCAGCTGGTTAAGAAAATAAGGAGAAATTAAAGACAGAGAATAGGTATTCACATTTAGAAGATGAAAAAGTGTTGAGAATTCTAACAAATGACTTAACTAAAAAAATAAGTATAAAAATGATCCTTGATACTTGCCACAGCAGTAACATAACAATGTAAGGTTTATTAGAGTTGTGGTAAAGCAGAAAGGTTTTGAGGTTTAGTGCAGCCATCTGTGAGTAAAAATTAGGCATACAGAATTTTCTTTTGGTTCATTAATAAAGTTCTCACTTGCTCTTGCTCATTAATCCTATTGGCTCATTGTGTATGCTCTAAATGTGCCAATGCATTTTAAAGTTAATGAAACAAAAAAGTTACTGTTGGCATGAAGGTTGCATGATATGTTCCACTGTGGTTTCTATAGACCTGTTCCTCTTTGACCAAAATTCATTTAGTACCGTGGATGTCAAACAAGTGCCTAGCTGTTCCAGATAAACATTTATATAACAGACCAACATATCAAAGGCAAAAGGTCACAGAGAGAAAAGTAGTAAGCAAAGAAAAACCAAATGTTAGAAATGCAGTATGAAAACATAAAAAGCCAATAGACGGGTTTGTTTGCAAGTGAGCTGCAGAATGATGAAGGAAAGAAAACTGAATTTGTGAAGCTGATGGCAAAAGAAAGGAAGGATGTAGCAGATGTTATCTGCTTGAATAATGCTGAGCTGAATATCTTGTTTGATAGTAAAGGGTTTAAGGATACCTGAATGAAGAATATACGAATACTGAATGGCATAATGATGTTCAATGTGAGAGAACAAAAAGAATGAACTGTAAAGCTTTTGAAAGAGGATGTTTTAAAACTGTGAACAAACATGAAGATAGGGAAAAGCAGTGGGCCCTGATGCAGTGGTGTCAGAAATTCTGAAGATGGCAGAAGGCCACGGTGTTGAATTTTTGACAGACTTGTGCACCAAGATTGTGTGAGAATGAAGGATTCCTGGAAAAAATGTGCTCATTCCGGCATACAAAACACAGGATGATTCATTGGAGTGTAGGTAGCAACAAGTGATTAGACTTGTAAATGTGGGAGTGTACTAGAGAACAAAATAAAGAATCAGGTGAAAAGTAAAGAAATGCAGGTTGGGAAGGAAACAACTGATGTAATCTTCAAGCAAAGAAAAATATGCTGCACTATGCATTTGTAGATCTGGGTTTCACATGGCACCATGAGATTTGGTGAGATGTGCTTTAAAATAAATAAATTTAGATCTCAGTCAAAAGACTAGATATTTAAATAACCTGTCATGAACATCTTTCATGAAGGTATTCCTTCATAATTACCAAAGTAATTTTTGCAATTTCTCTATACCAGTATGCTGACAGTAACTGCTAGCTAATTTTTTATACTTCAAGCATAAATTTGGTAGCTTTTAAGTCAGCTATTTCTTCATAAACATGGCATGTATGCATTGTCACGCAAACCTGTGTACTAAAGTGAAGCCTTTTATAAAAATGTATATAAAAAAAAAAAAAAAAGAAAAAAGAAAAAAAAGCCTGTCCTGGAGTTTTATAATGGAACCTATGGGGCACAGGACACCTCTGGAAAATTGAAGTCTAAACATTTACTGAATATGTCCTCTTTAAGTGGCAAAAATTTCAATATAAGAAAACATGCCTTCTGTATTTCCAACGCAAGTTTGTGAAAACAATAGGGATCTAGACATAATAACTTTATTAAATATTCCTGGTACTATTTTTCTTGAGGTAAGGTTACATTTTCTATTTCCCTGTGTGATAAAAGTCAAGTCAAGTCAACTTTATTTATAAAGCACTTTATATACAACAGCCGCTGACCAAAGTGCTGAACATAGACTAAAATAAATTTTAAACAAAAACAAAATAATAACTAAGTAAATAAAATACAATAAATAAAACTAATTAAAACATAGTAAAAACAAGTAAACAGAGTTAAAACAGAGTAAAATCAATTGCTCACACAGGATCAAACGCCAAACCAAAAAGGTAAGTCTTAAGAGCAGACTTAAAAATGGGCAGTGAGGAGGCCTGTCTAATGTGGATCGGCAGTGAATTCCAGAGCCTTGGAGCCACAATGGAAAAAGCCCTATCCCCCTGAGCTTTCGCCGAGTCCTAGGCACATCCAGAAGCAGCTGACCAGCTGATCTGAGTGAGCGGGAAGGAGAGTGCATATGCAGCATCTCAGCGAGGTAGGGCGGAGCAAGCCCATTTAAGGACTTGAAAACAAATAAAAGAATCTTAAAACGAACTCTAAACTGAACAGGCAGCCAGTGCAGTGACGATAATACAGGTGTGATGTGCTCATTCTTTCGCGTGCCAGTTAAAAGGCGTACAGCAGCATTTTGCACCAGCTGCAGCCGAGACAGGGAGGACTGGCTAACACCAACATACAACAAATTACAATAGTCCAATCGGGTTGTAATGAAGGCGTGGATTACTGTTGTAAATTGATCTTTGGAAAGAATGTTTTTTATCTTCGCCAAACGTCTTAGCTGAAAAAAAACAAGATTTCACCACCGTACTGATCTGACCATCCAGTCTAAAATCGTCATCTATCCTAAAACCCAAATTTGTAATAACAGGCATACCATATTGTGCAAGGGGACCCAAATCCACAGGAGAAGAAGTAGAAATAGACCCACTGGTGCCCCCAGGACCAAAAACTATAACCTCTGTCTTATTGTCATTAAAATTTAAAAAGTTCACTGCCATCCATGCTTTCACCTCTTCTAGGCACATAACCAAAGTTTGTATGGAGTAAGCATCCTTGCGTTTGAAGGGTACATAAACCTGAGTATCATCTGCATAACAATGGAAAGCAATTTTATGCTTTCTAAGAATAGAGCCAAGAGGCAGTAGATACAAAGGAAATAGCAGAGGACCAAGTATGGAGCCTTGCGGAACCCCACATGATAGTGAAGCAGAGGAAGATCTAAATTCATCTAGCCTCACTGAAAAAGTTCTTTGAGTCAAGTATGATTTAAACCATGCCAAGGCAGTACCACGAATGCCCACACAGTGCTCCAGACGAGATAATAAAATACTATGACCTATGGTATCAAAAGCAGCTGTTAAATCGAGCAGAACTAAAATCACATAATCCCCTGAGTCTGTTGCCAAAAGGATGTCATTAAAAACCTTCAGTAATGCGGTTTCAGTACTGTAAAGCGGCTTAAAACCAGATTGAAACACTTCGAGTACATCACTTTTATCTAAAAAGGCTTTCAATTGAATATACACACTTCTCTCCAAAATTTTGGAGAGAAATGGAAGCTTGGAAATCGGTCTAAAATTGGATAGCACAGTGGGATCTAGGCTTGGTTTTTTGATTAATGGTTGCACTATGGCATGTTTAAACAAATTAGGAACTGGACTTCCTGGGAAGATTCCTCGCATAAATATGGAAATAAATCAAAATAATAATCAAGAAAGGAGCACAGTTTCTGTAATTTTGTCTTTTGAGACAAAACCACACCCCTGGGAGTAAAAGGTTCTTGCGAATGAACACAAGAACTAATAGTGTGCTTAGTTGGTCTTCTTTTAAAATGGCTGAATCTCATAATATTGATTTTTTTGCTCAAAAATTACATATATAAGCTATTTTACAATGTGGGTGTAATCTCAAGACAGACTAATGCTAAACAACTTTATTAGCTTTGTTTTCCAAGTGTCATGTGCCCCATAACATCCACTATAAAACACAAGGACTGGCTATGTAAACCTTACAGAAAACGCCTTACTTTAGAAAACAGTTCTAAATGGCATATGTATATATACCATGTTTGAAAAGAAATAACTTTCTAAAATACATAACTTATCCTTTAATGTTATTTCTCTGGGTTTCAAGAAACATCAATATGTTTTAATACAGAATAAATAACTGAATTAGCTGTAATCTTATACTGTAAATTTACCATATTTGATCGATATAATTTCCTGGTGACTATTACCTCTTTATTGTTTCAAAAAGTTTGTTGTATACGTAATTCAGTGTTAAACATTTGCAATGGTGAAGTATTCAAGAGAGTGATGTGAGGAAGAAAGAGGATCTGTATACATTTAAGGTATTTTTTAAAAATTACTTTGAACTTTCAACTTGTGCAAGGGGAAATTTTATGCTATGAGGACTAGTGAAATTTAGTCTGCATGTAAATGTGTTCACTATAAGGTCAATGGAATCATTAAGTTCCTTCCTTGAATCCAATGAAAATGCAGAGTTACATGTGATCTTAAAGTTACAGTTAATCTTGCTAGTCAGAAAAAAAATTTAATCTAATTGCAGTTATGTTAAATTGTGTATGCTAACTAGGATCAGGTGCCATCATATAGCTGTGTTCCTTGGAAAAGGGAGCTGGTGTTTTGTTTTCATTTGCACATACTCTAGCTCATTAGCACTAAGATGAGCAGTTGCCCTTTCAAAAGTTAATTAACATGTCCGTAAGGTACACCAAAGTTGTTCCAGCTTAAAAGGCTTGGCATAGCATCAGTTTTAAAGCGGCACATAGAGACTCTATGTAGTCATTAAATATGAAGCAGTAGCTATAAATATATGCTGTCATGACACATAACATATTTTGGTCCTTCATCTCCTTTGATAGCTTGGATCCATTTTCTTATGCATTTCAACTGTATTAAAACTGTAGATACGGAAGTTATGGCTTACAATCTGAACAAAGAGGAAAATTACAGAAGCTCCACATTTGAAATTCAAATATTGTTTTGGATATCTAAAAGAGCATTTATCCCTGAAGAAAAATTCAGAAATGTGAAAACCACCTTATTTATCAAATTCTGTCACAGCAAAACAATGCTAATTAACCTACCTGCGTGCCCAAGATAGAGCCTCTTTACGATCTGTCAACATCATCTCATAGTAGTTTGTGAGATTTTGCTCAATGAAGTGAAAAGTTCGAATGGACACAGTTTCGGACACCAACTCTGGCTTGAAGTGGTGGCATCGGTTAAATTCCATGAAGAAGGATACTGCCCACAGGTAGTAAGTTTCATCATGTTGTTCAGCCCGCTCCCGAATCAGATTGTCCTAAAAAGGTTGCAATCAATTGAGCATTTGATAAAAGGCATTTACATTTGGCCCCACCAGGGACTACTGAGCAACTTATCCTTTTCAAGCAACTTAAACAACTTAGCTGAAGTATATGCCATCAAGAGACTAGCACTGCATTCTGGGAGCCAGGCATGGCCTTTTAGTGTTGTTATACTAAATTATATTTGATATAAAGTAACCCACCTTGACTTGATACATAAGACGATTGTAGCAGTTCTCCAGGAAGTCTATGCAAAACTCCTTTAGAAAGATGCGCACATTAAGAGCTGATCGTCGTTTCATTTCAGCATCTCTGGCCATCTGTTGCCTTTTTGGGACTTTGCGAATTTCCTTACCAGTGTCATGGCTGTAATTTTTGAACTATAACAGGTACAGAGACCATACATCAAGCATTAATGACAAAGAGAAGCAGCAACTTTCTTCTGTACTGAGCACTACTAAAGATTTGCAGTAAACTATCACTTTCCTTACATAACAACAACATCATTTACTTATGTAGCACATTTTCATACAAATGATGTAGATCAAAGTGCTTTACATGATGAAGAAAGAGAAAAAAGACAAAAATAAGAAAATAAAAATGCATGTAGGGAATATTATAACACTGACACTGGCTCTGTGCCGCTCACTTTTAAAATTGCTTCTGTAACCCCAATGTTAAAAAAGTCTGGCCTTGATGCTGATAATCTTAACAATTTCCGGCCTATTTCCCACTTACCTTTCCTGTCAAAAGTTCTTGAGCGTGTTGTAGCTTCCCAACTCACCAATTACCTAACCTCTAATAATTTGATGGAACCCTTTCAGTCTGGTTTCAGGGCGCGGCACAGCTGTGAAACTGCTCTGCTGCAGGTAACCAATGATTTGCTTATGGCAGCAGACTCTGGACAAACCAGCATATTAATTCTGTTAGACCTCAGTGCAGCATTTGACACTGTCAGACATGATATCCTACTGCCCAGAATGGAGAACATGCTGGGTATCTCTGGCACTGCCCTCCAGTGGTTCAAGTTCTATCTGACTGATAGGCAAGAGTTTGTTAGTCTTGGCAAAAGCAGATCCAGCTCAGCGCCAGTCACACAAGGAGTCCCTCAAGGCTCTGTCCTCGGTCCTCTGCTTTTCTGTATTTACATGCTTCCCCTTGGCCATATTATCCGTAGCTATGGACTGGGTTATCATTTTTATGCAGATGATACTCAACTCTATTTAAATTTTAGAAGTGGAACTTCATCAGAGCTTTCTCAGCTCACAACCTGCCTTAGTGAAATTAAAACCTGTATGGAGCAGAACTCTTTAAAATTAAATTGCAATAAAACTGAACTCCTGCAAATTGGGACTAAAATGCAACTTAATAAAATGAGCTCCTTCCCAGTCCATCTTGGCGGTGATCTCATCAGACCTGCCTCTACTGTAAAAAATCTTGGTGTCATTTTTGATTCCTCCCTCTCTTATTCCGCCCACATAAATCACATTAAGAAACTTTCTTACTTTCACCTCCATAACATATCCTATGTTCGCTCCTTCCTCTCCTTTTCTAACACTGAGAAACTTGTCCATGCTTTTATCACATCCCGCATCGATTATTGTAATTCCCTACTGGCAGGTGCCCCTTCTAATCTTATATCACAGCTCCAGCTTATTCAAAACTCAGCTGCAAGAGTCCTTACTCGAACCAGCAGCAGCGAGCACATCACACCCATCCTGCTCCGTCTCCACTGGCTCCCTGTGTCTTAAAGAATCGAATATAAAATCCTACTAATAACTTACAAAGCCTTAAATAACCTCGCGCCAAACTACATCAGTGACCTTCTCCATCACTATATGCCTGCCCGCCCACTAAGGTCCTCTGATTCTGGCAATCTTGTTGTGCCCCTCACTAATCTACACACCATGGGTGACAGGGACTTCAGCTGTATTGCGCCCAGACTCTGGAATGACCTACCAAAATTAAACAGGTCAGCTGACTCCATGAATTCTTTTAAAAACAACTCAAGACTCATCTGTTCAGGAAGGCTTTTAGCTCTACGTGACTTTATTACCCTTCTCTCAGTTTACTTCTCTGTCAAGATGCTAATGTGACCTGTGTGTGTGTGTGTGTGTACTAGACCATCAATTATGTTGTCTGTTTCTTTTTTTTCAGAATTCACTGTCTTAATCTTCTTTATTTATTTATCTGGTTCAAGTGCCTTGAGCATGGGAAAGGCGCTATATAAATAAAATGTATTATTATATAAATCGTGTGGCATAATTGTTGCTGAACACTGTTTAAGCAGGTTCAAAGCACTTTAAATTTGACTTCTGTTTATCTCAATTCTCAGCTGTGTACTCAGAGAGAATGCTATGCAAACCCATCAAGTAATTGTTTGATCTTTTTTACTACCTTCTTGCAAGTACAGTGTATTATATAGTTTAACATTCTATAAATTCTATCCTGCCTTATTTCTCTATACTCATTAAAAGAAAAACAAAACAAAAAAAACTCACATTATGCAGTCCTTTGTGGAAGATGATGTCTTTGTCCCCAATAGACTTTAGACCCTGAACAACATAGGAGCCACCAAACCGAGAATGCCTAAATGCAAAAAGTAAAGTTTAAGTTAAATATAGGGAAAAAAAGAATATAAAAGGATCTCAGAACAGAAGCATAGTTTTTTCAAACCAAAAAGAGCCAGACGAAATGGTTGAAACTTCCAAAAGGAAACACACCATGCATGGTAAATCAAGTAAAGATGAAGGGCCAGACCCAAAACATGCTGAAGCGGTTATCTTTCTCTCTCTCTCTCTCTCTCTCTCTCTACTGGCCTACAAAAGTCTAGGTTGTACCCAGGAGAATTTGGAAACTGTGATTGAGGATAGGATGGCTTCAGTTGTTATTGCACCTTCTCCAGCAAAAATTAATCCAGATTAAGCTAGTGAGTGAATAGTACAAACAAAGTTATCTAAAGAAAATGATTAAATGTTTATGATTTTCTTTCACATGCCTTCAGGTACCAGTATTTTATGTAACCACTATGAAGAAAATAGAGAGAATGTGCAACTGTAAGCCTGCTGACCCATTTATGAAGGACTACTATCAGAGTATTAACTATCTATGGTTTACATGAACTATCAAAAAATAAAAATGAAATAAAAATTACCGTGTTCCTCTTTGCAGTATACGATTTCTCTTCTCTGATATCTCCTTCTGTCTCAGGATTTCCAGATCTTGAGTATCCTTTTCCTTTTCCTTAACTGAACGTGCCTGCCCAGCACTAGAAAGCTGCTCTGGAATCTGAAATAAAAACAAAATGAAATAAGATGAGTTTCAAAAAAAATTCAAATGCCCCTGACAAAAGTACATAGCCAAGAAGTGGCACTTCCCCATTTACCTGATCCCTGAACATCAATGAGATGATCTCCAGTACATGCATACTCCACTGTTGCTCACTTGGGCAGCTTCCCAGAAACTTAATGAGGTCATCCATTCCACTAATATGAACAGCCCACAACAGCTTGTCATGAACACTGGCATCATCATCTACACTCTAGTTGGGAGAGATATGATATATGTTTGGCAAACAGATCTTTAATTGTAGACACATAACATGAGAAAATCGTAATATTTGCTTTTCTGTCATTTAAATTTACCTAGCCTGAGGTAGTAACTCCATTTACATACCCATTTTATCGTCTCATTCACAATCACCAGCAAATCAAAGACGTTCACAAACCAACTTCCAATTGATAAACCATCATAATTTCCTCCATTCTTGGAAATTACTAAACATTTTTTAAGTGTGACGTATACATATAGTATGCTGCTTATAGCCTCTTACCTGGAAATGGTAGCAACTGGCATTCTTGTTATATACAGTATATATACACCTGTTAAAGTCATGCTGAAATGGTTTATGGAAGTAAAGGTAAATGTAGTGCAATATTATTAACATTGTTTCAGAGCACACAATCGCAGGTAAGCAAAAAAAAAAAAAAATGATAGCAATTCTCTCTAAATACTGGACCAGAAAACTAGAATAACCAATAATGTAAGAAAAGTATGCAGCAACTACAGCTATTTGAAGATTATACTATAGCACCATTTTGTTGATGGTGGTGCCATGAATTACTATATATATATATATATATATATATATATATATATATACACATATATATATACATATATACACACACACACACACAGTATAACCCTCGGTGAAGGCACAATGTTAATAATCTTGCAAGCATTTTTACAACTTGTCTTGAAATATTGTTGCAGCCTGAAATGGGACTCTCATCTATGTTTAGCGCACTATTAGCAACAAATAATGATTTTCAATGCCAGAAACAAACCTCAGTGTTGAAGATGCAGATCAGCAATTTTTAACCACAGCAGACAGATTTACTATCAACCAGCATCAATAAAATCTTTCAGTTCAGTATTTTCATACAGCATTGCCATGAAATTCAATCCATGATAAGTTGAAATACCTGCATTACACAGTGCTAAAAAAAAGTATTTGCCTGTCTGCCTTTTTTATTGTGTGTAAGAAGATTTTCCACTAATGTCTAATTTCAGATAAAATGAATTTGGAGTAGGCAAAAATGCAGACTTGTGTTGCTCATTTCAATGATTTTACTAAAAGAACTTACACAATTTCAAATAGTTTATGTGAGAAAATAGCATTTAATAAATGGTTATATACTACACCTTTATGAACTTACTTTATTGCCCGGCAATATAGTTGATAGGAATTTCCTTTGGTGTTACATCCATAGGTGACAAACTTAAATACAATTAACAGCACAATATGCATTGTATGACACTCTAACATTATATACTATGCAGTACAGTGACTGGGAATATTAATATATTACACAAAACATAATATGGAAAACAATATGACAATGTTTAACTATACCCATGCCAAGTATTAAATAGAGTAGTCTTCATAAAGTAAGCATAATTTAAGTTGAATATTAGTGATCTGAGAGTCAGTGATGAATCACAGACTGCATTTAAGCAGAGTACTTGTAACATCAATAGGAAAGGAAGTATTTGTGTCTACTAGTTCTTGCTTTCAATGCATGGTAACATTTCTGTGATAGATAGTAACTAAAAGAGATGGTTGCCTGGGAGATGGTCGTTGATTATATTTCCTGAACGATTACGTATTCAGGTCCTCAATAGAGGGCAGACTCAGGCTTACAATGTTTTTTGCATTTTGAATGACATGCTGCAGTTTACACTTTGAGCAAGAACTACATTGCCATACCAAACAGTTACTGAGAAAGTGAGTATACTTTAAATGACAGGTCTATAAAACCGAACCAGCAATGATTGGCGCAGGATACATTTTTCAGTTGTCCAGAGAAATGTAACCAGCCATTTATAGTAGTTACTGGTCTCTCACACAAATGTGAGCATTTTGGGTTACTCCTCCTTGCTGACTTACTTCAATTCATTGTCATTTTGGTGTTTTTGAGTGGGAATGGCCTTTTTCATGTCTTGCCACTATTATCTTAGTGGGTTCTCAGAAGGCCTGATGTTCTTTTTTATAAAAACTTGACAAAGACCTTAATTAATGGTTCTTTCAATAAATAATAATAACAATAACAAAAGATTTTTAAGTTGGAGTGAAACATTTTAGAACAACAGAGTAAAAGGTGTATGATTCAACGCTGCTGACTACCTTAGCTGTGAGGGCTGCACATTTGATTGACAGAGATGTTTGGTATTAATGGGAGTCATTTCAGTGCAAATGGTTCGTAATGTGAATTGCATGTTTTCATGTAGCTGTAAATCAATATTTTGAGCTACTCAGCCCCAGAGTATTCTGCCACTGAGTAGCACATGTACAAACCATCTTGATAAGAAGACTATGCTTTATCTTGATTTTAGCTGCATAATTTTCGAAAGAAAGTGAATTATTAAATATTGCTAAAAGGTAAATAGGACAGGAATACTGTATACAGTAATCCCTCCTCCATCGCGGGGGTTGCGTTCCAGAGCCACCCGCGAAATAAGAAAATCCGCGAAGTAGAAACCATATGTTTATATGGTTATTTTGATATTGTCATGCTTGGGTCACAGATTTGCGCAGAAACACAGGAGGTTGTAGAGAGACAGGAACGTTATTCAAACACTGCAAACAAACATTTGTCTCTTTTTCAAAAGTTTAAACTGTGCTCCATGACAAGACAGAGATGACAGTTCTGTCTCACAATTAAAAGAATGCAAACATATCTTCCTTTTCAAAGGAGTGCACGTCAGGAGAGAGAGAGAGAACAAAGCAAGCAGTCAAAAAAAAAAATCAATAGGGCTGTTTGGCTTTTAAGTATGCGAAGCACCGCCGGTACAAAGCTGTTGAAGGCGGCAGCTCACACCCCCTCCGTCAGGAGCAGGGAGAGAGAGAGAGAGAGCCAGAGAAAAACAAAGTCAAAAATCAATACGTGCCCTTTGAGCTTTTAAGTATGCGAAGCACCGTGCAGCATGTCCTTCAGGAAGCAGCTGCACACAGAAGGTAGCAACGTCCCCATCGTCTAGGTGTGCGAACAGCCCCCCTGCTCACACCCCCCTACGTCAGCGCAAGAGAGAGAGAGAGAGAGAGAGAGAGAGAGAGAGAGAGAGAGAGAGAAAGTAAGTTGGGTAGCTTCTCAGCCATCTGCCAATAGCATCCCTTGTATGAAATCAACTGGGCAAACCAACTGAGGAAGCATGTACCAGAAATTAAAAGACCCATTGTCCGCAGAAACCCGCAAAGCAGCGAAAAATCCGCGATATATATTTAAATATGCTTACATATAAAATCCGCGATGGAGTGAAGCCGTGAAAGGCGAAGCGCGATATAGCGAGGGATCACTGTAATCCTTGCAATTATGGTCTCTGTCTAAAACAAAGTCAGGTACTTAAATTTATGCTACAACATATTTTGTGGCTAAAAAGTCCACCCCTACAACTCACTGTTTGATCCAGGGCAGGTGGCTAAACCCACCTGAGCTCCAATTATAAACAAAATTTACATGTGAACAAATTATATGTATTTTGGTCTTGTACAGTAAGTCACCTCATTCCTATATTTAATCATAATATTAAGCTTCCACTGTCAATGACCTTTTCAGACCTTTTACCTGTTCTTCCTTGGGGTCTGCAGGAACGTGAAGGACATTCCTCACCAGTAGAAGGATGCGCTCAATCAGTAAGGTGTCTTCTTCTTGCCGCTGCTCCCAGTCCTAACAGCAAAGATAAACTGGTTATAAATGAAAGTATTCCAATTATACACTACACTAATTAAAGCCATCTTTCAGCTGACTTCAGGGTCAAAAGTCTAACCTTTGAATAAGAAAGAAAGAAAAGCCTTGGCTAGGCAAGACATTTTCAGCAAGGAGTAAAATTATTACTGGAGTAAGATATACTTAAAGCATAATGTTTGAGATAGTCTGGACCACTCCTCCAGTTTGCATATCATCAAAACTAATCCAAAAAGAATATCATATTCTTTAAACATCTGGATAATAATGCTGCTATGCTGGGATCCTGATACATCTTAGTATTTGAGAAATATTGTACCACCTAGGGAGACAACCAAACTGCTCAACTTTAAACTTACTGCTATGCTCTATGGCTTTTGGATCTACTAAACTGACAGACCATAGAACGAAGATTATCAGCATGACATCCTCCACAATGACCTACAGCACAGACACTCCATGGGCTACACTGCTGAGCCCCTTTCTGTACTGCTTGTATCCTGAAAACTGTGACTAAACATAGCTCCCACTCCATCTTTAAACTAGCTGGCGATATGACTATCATAGGCCTGATCATCAAAGCAGATAGTGTATATCAGGGGTGCCCACACTTTTTCGGCTTACAAGCTACTTTTAAAATGACCAGGTCGAAATGATCTACCTACCTTAAAAATGCGATCTATCTATCTATCTATCTATCTATCTCTATCTCTATATACCTGGAGGTGGGGCTCGATGGCGAGCGCCTGGTGGCCGGGCTTGCACCCATGGGGCTCGGCCGGGCACATCCCAAAGAGGCAACGTGGGTTCCCCTTCCCATGGGCTCACCACCTATGGGAGGTGCCAAGGAGGTCGGGTGCAGTGTGAGTTGGGTGTTGGCCGAAGGCGGGGACCTTGGCGGTCCGATCCTCGGCTACAGAAGCTGGCTCTTGGGACGTGGAATGTCACCTCTCTGAAGGGGAAGGAGCCTGAGCTTGTGCGCGAGGTTGAGAAGTTCCGGCTAGATATAGTCGGGCTCACCTCGACGCACAGCTTGGACTCTGGAACCAATCTCCTTGAGAGGGGCTGGACTCTCTACCACTATGGAGTTGCCCGTGGTGAGAGGCGCTGAGCTGGTGTGGGCATACTTATTGCCCCCCGACTTGGAGCCTGTATATAGGGGTTTACCCCGGTGGACGAGAGGGTAGCCTCCCTCCGCCTTCGGGTGGGGGGACGGGTCCTAACTGTTGTTTGTGCGTATGCACCGAACAGCAGTTCGGAGTACCCACCCTTTTTGGAGTCCCTGGAGGCGGTGCTAGAGGGCATAGCTTCTGGGGACTCCCTCGTACTGCTGGGAGACTTCAATGCTCACGTGGACAATGACAGTGAGACCTGGAAGGGCGTGATTGGGAGGAATGGCCCCCTCGATCTGAACCTGAGTGGTGTTTTGTTATTGGACTTCTGTGCTCGCCACGGATTGTCCATAACAAACACCATGTTCAAGCATAGGGGTGTTCATATGTGCACTTGGCACCAGGACACCCTAGGCCTCAGTTCGATGATCGACTTTGTGGTCGTGTCATCGGACCTGCGGCCACATGTCTTGGACACTCGGGTGAAGAGTGGCTCTGATGGTGGGGGAGGATGCCGGTCAGGCCTGGTAGGCCCAAACGTGTTGTGAGGGTCTGCTGGGAACATCTGGCAGAGCCCCCTGTCAGAAGTAGCTTCAACTCCCACCTCCGGCAGAACTTCGACCATGTCCCGAGGGAGGTGGGGGACATTGAGTCCGAATGGGCCATGTTCCGTGCCTCTATTGTTGAGGCGGCTGACCGGAGCTGTGGCCGTAAGGTAGTCGGTGCCTGTCGTGGCGGCAATCCCTGAACCCGTTGGTGGACACCGGCGGTGAGGGATGCCGTCAAGCTGAAGAAGGAGTCCTACCGGTCCCTTTTGTCCTGTGGGACTCTGGAGGCAGCTGATAGGTACCGGCAGGCCAAGCGGAATGCGGCTTCGGTGGTTGCTGAGGCAAAAACTCGGGCATGGGTGGAGTTTGGGAAGGCCATGGAAAACGACTTTCGGACGGCTTCAAGGAGATTCTGGTCCACCGTCCGGCGTCTCAGGAGGGGGAAGCAGTGCAGTGTCAACACTGTGTATGGTGGGGATGGTGCGCTGCTGACCTCGACTCGGGACGTTGTGGGTCGGTGGGGGGAGTACTTCGAAGACCTCCTCAATCCCACTAACATGCCTTCCAATGAGGAAGCAGAGCCTGGGGACTAGGAGGTGGGCTCCCCCATCTCTGGGACTGAGGTCACCGAGGTGGTCAAAAAACTCCTTGGTGGCAGGGCCCCGGGGGTGGATGAGATACGCCCGGAGTTCCTCAAGGCTCTGGATGTTGTAGGGCTGTCTTGGTTGACACGTCTCTGCAACATCGCATGGACATCAGGGACAGTGCCTCTGGATTGGCAGACCGGGGTGGTGGTCCCACTCTTTAAGAAGGGGGACCGGATGGTGTGTTCCAACTACAGAGAAATCACACTCCTCAGCCTCCCTGGAAAAGTCTATTCGGGGGTTCTGGAGAGGAGGGTCCGTCGGATAGTCGAACCTCGGATTCAGGAGGAACAGTGTGGTTTTCGTCCTGGTCGTGGAACAGTGGACCAGCTCTACACCCTTAGCAGGGTCCTGGAGGGTGCATGAGAGTTCGCCCAACCAGTCTACATGTGTTTTGTGGACTTGGAAAAGGCGTTCGACCATGTCCCTCGGGGAATCCTGTGGGGGGTACTCCGAGAGTATGGGGTACCGGACCCCCTGATAAGAGCTGTTCGGTCCCTGTACGATCGGTGTCAAGAGCTTGGTCCGCATTGCTGGCAGTAAGTCGAACCCGTTTCCAGTGAGAGTTGGACTCTGCCAGGGCTGCCCTTTGTCACAGATTCTGTTCAGAACTTTTATGGACAGAATTTCTAGG
Source organism: Erpetoichthys calabaricus (assembly GCF_900747795.2). Lineage (NCBI taxonomy): Eukaryota > Metazoa > Chordata > Cladistia > Polypteriformes > Polypteridae > Erpetoichthys > Erpetoichthys calabaricus. The sequence continues at coordinate 252,216,349 of NC_041396.2, forward strand.
CGCAGCCAGGGTGTTGAGGGGGTCCGGTTTGGTGGACTCAGGATTGGGTCACTGCTTTTTGCAGATGATGTTGTCCTGTTTGCTTCATCAGGCCGTGATCTTCAGCTCTCTCTGGATCGGTTTGCAGCTGACTGTGAAGCGGCTGGGATGGGAATCAGCACCTCCAAATCCGAGACCATGGTCCTCAGCTGGAAAAGGGTGGAGTGCCCTCTCAGGGTTGGGAGCGAGATCCTGTCCCAAGTGGAGGAGTTCAAGTATCTCGGGGTCTTGTTCACGAGTGAGGGAAGAATGGAGCGCGAGATCGACAGGCGGATCGGTGTGGCGTCCGCAGTGATGCGGGCTCTGCATCGGTCTGTCGTGGTGAAAAAGGAGCTGAGCCGTAAGGCAAAGCCCTCAATTTACCAGTCGATCTATGTTCCTACCCTCACCTATGGTCATGAGCTATGGGTAGTGACCGAAAGAACGAGATCGCGAATACAAGCGGCTGAAATGAGTTTTCTCCACAGGGTGTCTGGGCTCTCCCTTAAAGATAGGGTGAGAAGCTCAGTCATCCGGGAGGGGCTCAGAGTAGGAGTCAGATGAGGTGGCTCGGGCATCTGATCAGGATGCCTCCTGGACGCCTCCCTGGTGAGGTGTTCCGGTCACGTCCAACTGGGAGGAGGCCCCGGGGAAGACCAGGACACGCTGGAGGGACTATGTCTCCCGGCTGGCCTGGGAACGCCTCGGGATTCTCCCGGAAGAGCTAGAAGTGGCCGGGGAGAGGGAAGTCTGGGCACCTCTGCTCAAGCTGCTGCCCCTGCGACCCGACCTCGGATAAGTGGAAGAGGATGGATGGATGGATGGATATCTATATGCAATGATACCTTGAGATACGAGTTTAATTCGTTTCGTGACCGAGCTTGTAAGTCAAAATGCTCGTATCTCAAATCAATTTTCCCCATTGAAATTAATTGAAATGAGATTAATTCGTGCCAGCCCCCAAAAAACCACCCCAATTTTTTGTTAAATATTTTCAACATAAGAAAAATGTATTTATAATGAACAAATATTGTATACAAACAAAATAAACCCTAATACATAATCTAAAGAAATAAACAGATGTTGGCAAAGCCGATTAGCGTATTGTAATGTTTTTTCCTTTCACTTCACTTTTGCTTATCTTAATTTTCTTCTTCACTAGTTTTCTTCTTTTTTGCCACGCTTTCATCACTTTCATTCTCAAGGTGATTTGTTTAGTTCTCCCCTTTAGAATGTTTCTGAAATGAGTTAGGCAAGTGTCATTAAATAGCGCCGCTGCACGATCAGTTACAACTGGTGTTTGTTTTCAATAAAGGCAAGTGTTAAACATTTGTCATTAAATAGCTCCGCTGTACGATCAGTTGTAACTTTTTCAGGGTGTTTCTTTTCTTTAAAGTTCGAAACTTTTTCCCACATTGCAAACACTTCCTTTATCTCACTTTAAGAGATAACCTCCTCCACCATACCGATCTCCTGCAGAACCTCCGTATGTTGCCGCGTCTGTAGTTCCGTCAACTCCTCCATCGTCAGTTCCTCGGAATGCTCTTTGATGGCTCGTAACTCAAGGCAAAAAAAATCGACCTAGTGACAGCTCATATCTCAAAAAACTCATACCTTGGGACACTTGTATCCCAAGGTACCACTGTGTGTGTGTGTGTGTATATATATATATATATATATATATATATATATATATATATATATATATATATATATATATATAGATAGATAGATAGATAGATATATATACACCGAGTATACTTTATACATAAAATATATGTTGTCGTACCTTGCATAACTGAATAACCTTTATGGCACAATAACAATTCAATACATTTATGGTAACTACAGTGTTTGGATTTAATGATGTTAATGTGTAAAAAGTCTGACTCGCATAAATAAGTAGAGCCAAATAATGCAGTCAAGGAGGTAGCTCTTGGAAGGACTTCTTATGTTTAATGATCGAGTGACCCACCCAGAACGATGCTTCGGTTTGTCTGCCTTTGCTTTTGAATTCAGACGAGTGAAAAATGACGGTTGTCCAATTAACTGTGATTTTAGTTCCCTCTTCTTTCTCAGATCGCTTTTCGGAAGGAAGTCAGTTTCGTAGTTTTTGGAATAGCAATGATAGATTGAGAGATCAGACAAATGCACTTCGATTGTGACATTGTGAGAAAAAAAATCCTCTTCCAAATCGACATCTAGCCCATACCCTCCCCAAACAATTTTTATTAAATCCCTTCTTTAGTCAATATAAATGGAAAGGCTAACTAGATCACAGCCGGAGTTTTGCAGTAGCTCACGCGTTTGATCATGCGTGCGGGATGACCAGTGTGTTAGAAGAAAAGAGATCTCAGACTGGCCGCCCTGTATGTCAATCAAGTGGCAAATGCCATAGGGAGGATATATGATAGACTAACGTCTAAAAAAATTTTTTTTTGAATGCAACGCAATCTACCTGCACTACCTTTGCAATCTACCAGTTGATCACGATCGACGCATTGGGCACCCCTGGTGTATATATTGAGTTTGTATAATGCAGCATAAATATAATATAATCTATATATTTATGTCAGTGTGCATGTCTTTTTATTGTATTACTGGTATTGTATTACTGTCACTATTTTAAGGAGATATGCAATTAAGAATTTCACGATATTATATACACTTGACAATACTTGAACTTCAGTTAATGTATATTGTAGGCATCAAAGTAAAGAACAGCTAGCATCTAGTACAATTAGCGTTATTACATTCAAGTAATGATGTAGTAAAGGACTATTATGTCGACATGACAAATGACAAGAAATCAGAGATATTTAATTACATGATACCAGGCTGATTTGCAAGGCACATATGTGAATGCAATCTCCATATTCAGTTACGTGCCATGTTTGTCCAACAGTTATTTGTACAGCATTTTAGAAGCACTGTCTGAAAGATTGTTAGGAAATATCAGGTAGCCTATAACTGGAGATGAAGCTTCAAACAAAACAATTATGCAATGGCCTAAGTCAGGGGTCCTCAATCACGGTCCTGGAGGGTGCAGTGGCTGCAGGTTTTTGCTCCAAACCAGTTGTTTAACAAGAAGCACTTATTGCTCAAGTAACACTTCTGCTTCACTTTAGTGGTCTTGCTCGTTAAGATTTTGAGCCCTTATTGCTTATTTTTGTCTTAAACAGATATATTCTCAGATTTTAATTGCTCCTTATTAGCAATAACATGAAAATGACAAAAGAGAGCAGCATTTCTCCATTTAGCTTGTTTCCATTTACACCTGTGTGTATTTATCTGCACTATTGGGTTTAATTAAATACTTGGAAAGAAAGTGAAGAGAAAAAAGTGAAGGACTGAGAATTACTCTTCAATTTTAGCCTTCAAATCATTTGGATGATAGAAAGGGGAAGAAAATCTAACATATGAGAATGACCGGACATAGCAGAGTTAAAGCACTAACAAGCCATGAAATTAAATTATTGGCAAGAATTGCTTTCTAATTAAGCAACCAGGTTAGAACAAAAACCTGCAGCCACTGCGACCCTCCAGGACTGGGATTTAGGACCCCTGGCCTAACTGAACACAAGACCTAAAAACTACTATTTTGCTTTAAGAGGACACTATGAAAAAAGCCTCATAAACAACAGCTGAACAACTGCTTTTAGATCCTCTGAAGTTATTATCACAGGTAGAGAAGAGTATAGGGGCAATTGCTGTGCCTTATGGAGATCCTATTTAAGTATAATGAACTATAGAAATATATCAATCAATTAGCTTGGTGTCACAGTTACAGTAGGTTTGTCTCGAAATACCTCCAAAAGCTTATATTCCTTCATCACCGATAAGTTTCCATTCCACAGTAAACACACAGCTTTACTCTAATTGGAACAAAAATGTATCTTTCTATTCTCATCTTTAGGACACTATTTTCTTTTCAGTGCCTAGTTAAAACTGTTAGCGTTGGGCAATTAACAATAACTGACACAATTTATAGATGATAAATGCCTACAAAAATGAAGATTTAAAATTACATTTCTTTTTTAAATAGCTGGCAAGGACCAATTAAAGGGACAGTAAAAATCAAGGGACCACTAATTGAATAGCCTTGATTTAGGGGGTAAAGATAGCAACAATAGCAATAGCAAAAAGAAGTAGGCAGAAGAAAAAGAAAATGTTAATGAGACATTGTTGTATATAAAAAAATAAAACAATTGTTAGTGATCAATGAACATAAATGATAAATTGTAAGACATTGTATAAGGAACTGATCTAGTTTCACTATGCTGTAGTGATAGTATTTCCACAACTCATTGCTACAGAGCAGAGTAATCAATATGTTACTGCCTTGTCGAAAGCAATCCTCATATTTAGCCACATGCCATATTTGACTCAGTCATTTGTATTGCCTTTCAAAAACAGAGCTAGTCGTAATTCCAAAAAAGAAGGGACGCCATGTAAAATGTAAATAAAAACAGAATACAAAGCTTTGCAAATCTCATAAACCCATAGTTTATTTACAATAGAGCATAGAAAACATAACCAATGTTGAAAATGAGACATTTTATTATTTAACCAAAAATATTAGCCAATTTTGAATTTGATGGCAGCAGCAATACGCCCCTAAAAAGTTGGGATAGGGCAACAAAACACTGGAAAAGTACGTGGTACTAAAAAGAAACAGCTGGAAGAATATTTTGCAACTACAGTAATTAAGTTAATTGGGAACAAGTCAGTAATATGATTAGGTACTACAGAGGCAAAGTCTTTCAGAAGTAAAGATGGGCACAGGTTCACCAATCTGCAAAAAACTGCATCCACAAATGATAGAACAATTTCAGAATAAATTTCCTCAACATAAAATTCTGAAGACTTTGAATATCTCATCTACTGTCATCAACATAATATCATCAAAAGGTTCAGAAAATCTGGAGAAATCTCAGTGCGCAAGGGTTAAGGCTGAAAATCAGTACTGAATGACCATGATCTTCGGGCCCTCAGGGGGCAGTACATTAAAAACTGGCATGATTCTGTCATGGAAATCACTGCATGGTCTCAGGAACACTTCCAGAAATCATCATCTATGAACACACTTCACCATGTCTTCAGCAAATGCAGGTTGAAGCTCTGTCATTCAAAGAAGAATCCATATGTGAACATGATCCAGAACCGCATCCGTTTTCTTTGGGCCAAAGCAAATTTAAAATGAACTGAGGCAAAGTGGAAAACTGTTCTGTGGTTAGACAAATCCAAACTTGAAATTCTTTTTGGAAAACTCCTGACTAAAGAGGAGAGGGACCATCTGGTTTGTTATCAGCGCTCAGTTCAAAAGCCTACATCTCTGACAGTATGGAGGTGCATTAATGTCTATGGAATTGGCAACTTGCACACCTGGAAAGGCATCATCAATGCTGGCAGGTATATTGAGGTTTTAGAGCAAACTAAACAGACAACGTCTTTTTCAGGGAAGGCCTTGTATATTTCAGCAAGACAATGCTAAACCACATACTGCATCTATTACAACATCATGGTTTCGTACTAGAAGAGTCTGGTTGCTGAACTAGCCTGCCTGCAGTCTAGCCCTTTCACCAATTGAAAACGTTTGGCACATCATGAAATGAAAAATACAAGAAAGATGACCCAGGACTGTTGAACAGCTAGAATACTATATCAGACAAGAACGGGACAACATTTCTCTCCCTGAAGTTCAGCAACTGGTCTCCTCAGTTCCCAGATGTTAAGGACTGCTGTTAAAAGAAGAGGGGATGCTACACAGTGGTAAACATGGCCCTGTCCCAACTTTTTTGTTGCTGCCAAATTTAAAATGACTTTACTATTTTCTTAAAATGGTTCATTTTCTCAGTTTAGACATCTGATATGTTTTTATGCTCTATTGTGAATAAAATATAGGTTTAAGAGATTTGCAAATCATTGCATTCTGTTTTTTTTTTACATTTTACACAGTGTCCCAACTTTTTTGGAATTGGGGTTGTACAGAACAATATGCAGAGAACAGAAAGATATGGAAGATGATGTTCCGCTTGGCAACCCCTAATGGGAGCAGCCGAAAGAAGAAGAAGAAGGGGTTGTATATAAGCATTTACATCTACAGATAGTGCTGCCAAGATAGCAGAACTTGTGAACAGTTTAGAGAATTATGTTTATAGTGTTGACAGTAAGAGGTGATTCTGTCATCCTGTCTGACCTCTAACTTGTTCAAGTTGACTTTTAATCCTAAGTGAGCTGCACCATTTAGGAAGTGATCAAACAATGTTCTGCATTTGCCTGCCAGAAGAATACAGTTATTGGCGTACAGGCGGTGAGGAAATCACCATCCTAAAGGTATTGGTTCATGTTTGGTGTCTACACATTTTAAAGTTACTGCTATTTCTACAAAAAAAGTACTGTAATTTCCAGCTTACAGCCTTTGTAGGCAACTAGTAGCATTACACTAAAAAACATACAAAATAGTAATGGAGACTTAACTTCCTTGCTTGGTCCCATTAGAAATTTCAAACACTCTAGATATCCAGCTACGTTCAATACCATGACTCTATTTTCCAACATAGGGAGCCTAGATAATGCTGACAAACCTTTCTTGATATCAAGTCTTCCTCTACACCAGAGATTTAATGAGCAAATAACAATAACTAAATAAAAAAGTCAATTATCTTGCATGTTATAATGCTTTTCTTCTTGCTCTCCTTCCCGATTCAAAAATTACATATATTATCTAATCAAGCAAGCTAAAAAAGTTGAGTGTTGAAATGACTCACCAATTGGAGAAGGTTGTAAAGCTTCTCACTTAAAACTCCAAATACTTTTTCATTAGCAAATGCCTGAAAAATAAACAGAAAAATTACATGAATTGACAAGAAATGACTTGATTACAATTTATGACTAAAAAGCCGAGATATATCCTTTTTTCCCTATAAGACATACTTGCTTATAATCTTGCAGGTAAGAGACAACTTGAAGGAAATTATGGCGAGTGGCAGGCTCATCAGGAACCTTCCCAAAACAGAGCAATGCAGGTTGCGTAAGGTTTACCATAAGCCTAAAGATGGAAAGTAAAGGAGGCTGCAGTTAAACTTTTTGAGACATACATGTGCAGGACAGTGATGGTCCTTTATGTATAATCTCAAATTATTCCATACCTGATGCAGGCATCAAAAAGTGCTTTCTCCTCATGATGTTGTGAAATAAGTGGCAGAAGATCATTTTGTACAATCTGTCCTGCACCAAGCTGTTGGCGGATGTCTCGAGTGTCATCTTCATGCCGCAAGTATCGAATTAAATCTTTCACACTCTCTGAGAGATTTTCAGAAAATATCAGTTAGCCTATAACTGGTGATGAAGTTTCAAACAAAACAATTATAAATTGGCCTAGCTGAACAAACAACCAAAAAAATTACAATTTCGTTTTCATAGAATACTAAGAAAAGACCTACATAAAACGAGTAAGAATAATAAAAAAAAAAGAAAACCCTTCCAAAATACAATGCACAGAGGAGTGACTAAAGAGAAACTGCTAAAAATAGCTAAAGTATTAGTTTTTTGCTTTTGTTACTGTAAAGCTTTTTCAGTATCAAGGATCTAGTGCAGAGGGTCAGCTATGCTTTCAGAAAACAGAAATTAGAAAAAGAAGCCGACAAAAGAAAAAACAAACATTGTGAATCATATATAAAAACAATACAATTAATCAGAAATAAACATAACAGATTAATCAATATGAATGCCTTATAGACAACAATTTTCATATTTAGCTTAATGTCATGTTTGTCAATCTTATATTTTAGGGAAGATGGTTATGACAGAAAGAATTTATGATAATAGCATGTAATCGTACATGGGAAATACTAATTTACTGATTCATAATAAAACTCAGCCTAAAACATTTTCTTAGTCATCTCGCCATACATACAAAAACTTTGGTGTTTTTTAGTTTCAAGCTGTTTCTTCACAGTTATTGCAAACAATTTTCTCCTGAAACTTGTGCTCTTATGTGAAGCTTTATTAATATACTAGACATTAAGCCCGTTACAATAACGGGCGCTAGAACAGTAGTGTATAAACATTAGTAGGAACAGTCTATATTAAATGGCAAGGGACCTTGACCTCATTTTGTTTCGTCTTAATTTTTTTTGTCAAAAATATTTTTGCAAGAAGCCTTAAGTAAAATAATAATAAAAATAAAACAGAAACGTATATGACAATACGGTAAGTATAATTAATATTACATTTATCCTCTCCTCTGTGGCTGTTGATTGATAAGTTGTTTCCGTTTGAAGATCTCCTATCCTGCCTCTCTTTATTTTAGCTTGCTGTGGCGTCTCTCCAGCAAGTACTGTGCAGTTCCCCAGCAAGTACTTTAATCTGTGCTGGCGTGCAGCTGATTATTTTATGTGTGGCGTCTCCCCAGCAACGGATTTTATGTGCGCGAAAATAAATCTACTTTTAAATGTCATCCTATTTTAATATATTGAAAATTTGTATATTTAGGAAAACCCCTTCAACGACTGACACTTTACACTTTACTGGGCCAAGCTTCTTAATCGCAAATCTGACATCCTCAGAGTGAACACTTGCACAACAACAAACACTAATCCCACCTCTTTGGGGAAGCTGGTCTCCGCATCTCAGTACCCGATTAGATTTTTCATGCCTTATGTTTTAGGTGTTACCTCTTTTACCGAAATCCGATTGGATCGGCCGCACGATATTTTATAGGTCCCGCCCACTCTGTCTTGTGTGACGCGTCAGGCGGCCTTTGAAGCATCTGCTTTGGAGCGTCGCACCGCGCCCCGCGCATGCGCACTTCACAAGAAGACACACACAGGGATTTTATTAAAGAGGATTAAAAAAATGTGCATCTACAGTGGTAGACTATAGGGAACCATTGGAGAAATTAAATAAAAGCATTACAACTTACCAAATACACCCACTTCAAAGTTGAGAATGTTAAAAGGGCATGGGTGTCAAACTGAGATCTTGGATGGCTACAGTTTTTACAGGTTTTTATTCTACTTTCCTAATTTTTGACCACTTAATGCTGCTAGTGCAACATACTTTTTTGCCTTAACTTCAAATTACTTAATTTTTTAAATTAATAACTCTTGTTTTATCCTTTGCCAATACTAGCCAACAGATGAATAGTTAGGTTTATTCCATTTGCACCATGAGAAAAACAAATTTTTGGGCAAATTAATGTACACTAAGATTGTGAAAAAATAATAACAACAACAACAACAAACTGACCCAGCTTGACAGAACTCACCTAGACAATCTGGCTCACGGTGGTAGGTATCCCCCTCCAAGTACCCAAGGGCACTGCACGTTGCTAAAAGTTCACAGTTCATCATGCAAAGATCTATACATCGGAATCCTAAAAGCATAAAAGAATCATGTTGGAGTATGCAAATAAACAGAATACACAAGGAGTCTACGAAAGGATTTTTGAAAAGTATAAAAAAAGCAAACGCTATAATTAAAGAAAATACCGTATCTAATATGAACGGCTGTCTGGGCCTATCACAGATCACGGAATGGACAATTCAATCTTTGAAATAGAGTTTTAACTTCACTATTTACTCTGCCCTGACATTATTAAATTTATAAACCTAACTATAACAGATATACAAGTTAAAGAAATCACACTTAGCATAACATTCAAATGTGTTCAGGGACTTTTTATAACCATTTTTAAAGTTTAATTTTTGTTTATACTCACTTCAAAGAGTAATTTATATTTTTGTTTATTAAATATTGTTGCAATAGTGATTCAAATTCAAAAATAGTAGTGATACATGTTTTTAACAGCATTTTACAGTATCATGTAATTAACAACTGTGCCCAAAAGGTTTGTGCTGGCTGAAATAGCTTTCCTACAGATTACAGAGAACAGGTTCATCTCACATGATGTAAAAACTGAATCGATTTATTTGTTAGTTTTGAAAGATTTATGAACAATTGTAGTTTATATTTCTTAAAAGATAAATGTTTTGAAAACAGTTAAAAATCTATGGTTCAAACTAAAAATGTTGGCTGCAATGAACCACGGTGGATAGCAAGACATTTTGATATTATTTGGATAAATTGTAATGTCAAACAAATTCTAAATCATTATAATCTGCACATAATGCAGACATGAAATTACTTTAAGTGTAACGTAAATACTGAGTACATCTTTATTGACTGTAAGCACACACAGAACTCTTGACTAATGAATAATATTTATGTGCATGCTGATAATTGAGAAAGTAGCTACATACTAATATCAGACCCTGAATAACTTACACAAGTGGCTATAAGCAATGCACATATTTACAGATATCTTTATTAACTTTGTTCTGTTTTTTTGTAACAAAATGATGTTTCAATGAAACACTACAAAAAACAAAAGCATACTAACACCTCCACAGTTGAAAACAGGGTCAGGATATCTTACATGAGGTTAACAGTATAAATTTGTTATTTCGAAGGCAGAGATGTACCCTGACACAGAAAGACAAGAACATCTCCAACTGGGTGTTCGTTCAATTGTCAGGTTCTCCAGCATTGATGGCCAGGGAACAACAAACACATGCCACTAAGACATTTTGAAAGGTAAAGCCACTTGTAATTTTGATGTTCACAATACTTGTCTGTATAATGTGTGCACGGATGTCAGCGGTTGCTGGTATGTTGAGGACATCTTCATAAGCATAATGCGATTTTTGATAATAAAATTGTCTGTGTGTGTGTTTTTTTTTTTTTTGTAAACAACATGCTATACTTCCCACGTACAGGTGATTCTCTGTTGGCTTCTTTTCTACAAACTACAAAGAGCACACATATGGCTTCTTTGTTTTTTTTCCCAACTTTAGTGACTTCAGCTTGAGACGGTGGCCCTCCTCATGTATAGATGTTGGGTGAACATAAAAAGGTGCTCTGTATCAACATTCTGATTGGCATAATGTCTTGTGCTCAAAGCATTTCTAGTAGAAGTTGTGTTTTATCCAAACTTTGAAGCAGCCTTTAATGAGCAAACAGTACCAGACTTTTTGCAGTCATTACTTGCTTGTACTGTCTAGTGTTGACTGGGAAAAGCTCAAACTGTCAGCACTGCATGACATTAACCAAAATGGCAATGCTCAATTTCTTACCAAGAATATGTTTAATACGTCAAAGTTTAAGTGTAGGCGAGGCTCAGGTCAATAATTACTTTGATAAAAATAGAAATGTTACAATTGGAAAACTCTAAGCAGAGAAGCTGGACAAACCATTGAGGCTCTATGAAATTCAAAATAATAAATATTAGAAGTCACAGGTCCAGACAGCTATCCAACTGAATTATTAAAAAAAAAAACAGTTCCTTGTTAAATGAGCTCCATTATTGTTATTACCAACTATGGAAAGCAGAGAATATAAAGACCTACAAAAAAAAAAAAAAAAAAAAAAAAACTATACCAAACATCAGTCACTGCTCTTCCAATGCAAAGTAAAGAACTGCTTTACCGTGCACCTTACAGGCTAATTTATCTTGAAATTAACTATGTTAAGATTCTGCCAAAACATTTAGCTAAAGGAAAAGAGAAGGAACTCCTATAAAACCTTAAACTAAATGTTTCAAAGGCAGACATTTATTATCACGTTTGACAATCATTAATGTAGTATAACCTCCTACAGTTCCCAAGTTTCCAGGGGCTCTCTTTTATATGGATGCAGAAAAATATTTCACTAGTGTAAAGGACACAGACATATCCTGAATAGAGTTTTAACTGGAATATTTATTTATTTATTGAAATGTACAAATTTAGGTCCGGTACCAATAAAAGTGAGTGTGAATTAAGAAGCCTTGGTTCACATAAATAATACAAATTCTAACAATCTGAAATTAGAACATAGAATCAGACAGCTGTGTCCATTATCACCAATGCTTTTTCATGATTGCTTTAGAACCCCTAGGTATTCTTTTCTGGAAGCAATCAGAGTTAAACAGGATCATAAGGAAATGGCTCAAACAAAAAGTCTCTTTATGTTAATGATATTATGTTCTACATCTTGAACAACATACTTTTCATTTTGATTCATATTAATTTTTTTTAGATGATTATCCTAATAAAACACAGAAGTCAGTGTGGGATCAAATGGTAATCATACATCAGTGTTTTCAAACTGTTCAGTTTTCCCCATCCACATGAGACCTATTGGTTTCAAACGATTTGTTTTTGTTGATTGAAAAATGCTGTTTCAGTGTGGATGAAAGGCAAAAAAACAAAAAAATTATGAGTTTTCAAATGTATCCATGCTAGTGTATATTAGGTCCCATTATAGATCAAACATCTAGGATATGCTGGTGTGAAAATATTTGATTTCTGGAATATGATGGAAAGTGTCAAAAGATGATGTTTACGGTCATCCTTTTACCTTACTTCAACTTCCTGTATTTAAATGAATATTAAAAAAAATACATAAAATATTTTTTTAAATAATTCAAAGCTACCACATATTAAAAATGAAACTCTGTACATAAAGACCTAAATCAGAAGGCAGCAGTGATATTACCTAACGTTTAGGTCTACTACTTGGCTCTAATCATATGCTTGCTGTGATATGAGAGGATGCAGTAGTCAACAAAACCATATCTACTTGGCTATCCATTGAAAGGAAATCTTTTCTATATGCTTTGCTTTGTGCTCCAGTCATTACTAATTACCATCTACTAGCAACATAGTGGTCTATCTTTCTCTCATGGTATCACTGTAGGACGTACCTTAAGGCAGACATGCTCTTGTCTGCTGGGCCATGAGTAATAATCATATATTCTAGCCTTCTTTTCCTATGTAGTATTAAATGTGTGGAAGTAACTGGAGCTATCTAATATCTATATTTATAATGTGTATACATCCTTTGAACTACTAAATCTTCATTTTTTTCCTGTATTGGGCAAAAATTCATTACTGCTATTCTAAACTAAGCCTGTCAGATCCCTGTTAAACCCGTTCTGTTGTCTTTAATATACTGTATATTAGGAACCCTATCAAACTACACTCTTAAAAATTATGGTTCTTCAATGGCACTTTGACAATTGACAAATCACCAGTTCATTCTAGTAAGGGTTCTTTGCATATGAAGATGGTTTTTGTGTTTTGAAAAACTATCTAATGAGTAGGAAAAAAAACGAAATCTTTAATATAGAGTACTATACCTAGGAGTACACCAACAGATTAAGAAAATCTAGACTTTTCCTGTGTCATTGTATGCACTGAGAGTCCTTTTAAACTCAGGAACCCATAGGTATTTCACAAATTGTCTTCTGGAAACCAAAAATGGTTCTCCTATGGCAGTGCTCTGAAGAACCATTCTGTCACCATTATTTTTAAGACTGTCAACTCTCTTATCAAATAGATCTTGGAACTGGTTAGGAAAAAGAGGCTGAGCATTTAGTTTGGGGCATGACATCTATATTACTGTATTGATTGTAACTTTGATTGAACTATGCTTTTCATTTTGTGATTTATTTTCTTAGTTAAAAAAATATTCACAGGGATACCTAACTTGCCAGTATAACCTAGTGGTTTACTCAGAATCAAAGTTATACTGTACATAAAGATCACTCTTGGATGCATATCAGTCTTAGACATGCTCTCTATACGCCTCAGTAACATAAGTGTCTTGTAATTGCTGAACACTACCAAAACTGCACTGTTTTTTTGGTGAATGTATAGCTCAATCTAAGACGACAATTTCATACCTAATATGATATTCACTATGCAATATTACTCAGTAGCATTCTGTGCTTTAAATATAATGTCTCAACTACTGTCAAACATTTTTAATTTACCTATGAAACACTACTAAAGTCCAAACTTATGTCAACTCCCCCAAACTTAAAATTAAATTGGTGTCTTTAATGTCTTTTTGATGGTTTACTGAATGATGTTGAACCAGATGATTACAAGTATAAAATAGATAGATAGATAGATAGATAGATACTTTATTATTAATAAGAACCCAAGAAGCAGCTGGTATACTTATAATAATAATAATAATAATAAAAAAAAACTTTACTGGCTAAGTTTTTCTTTTGGAATAAAAGGATTTCTATATGATTTGTGTCCTGATCTTTACAGGCAAATTATGGCAAGGATGACAGGCTTATCTGGGCCAATTAAAAAAACATTGTTACTAGTCTTACGAGTCTTTCTTCCTTAAATATACCAGCTGCTTCCTGGGTTTGAGTTATTTAATTATAATTGTGGGTGGGTTTCATTAAGGTTTATTGTTGTAATAATTAATATATTTCAAAATATTAACACAGTCCATACATTTTCCCTAAAATTGTCTTAATTTAAATGACTTTCTGTCCAATATGTTATAACTTACTGTACAAAGCTGCAGTTTTCTGAAGGCCAGCTTCACTCAGTAACTGCTTGCCCCCAACAATCAGCTTTTGCCATTCCTTTCTTATTGAGCTTTGTATCTCCAACTCTTCTCCTAAGGCAGTCTTTGTTAATAACGTTTAAATCATGGCCAAAAACTTTTCTCTGCTGAATTTGATTGGCTATTCCTGTTCTAACCATCATGATGCCAACGGTATCATGCCAGTTGTCGCCTGTCATCAACATATTCTACGACGTATTTATTCTACCATTTGTAAGTTCTATCCAGGGTTAATTTTCCTGTGATTTGCCTGCCCAAACAACATCAGACTGAACTCTGTAAACTTCACATACAATTTCTCCTTTAGAAACGGATTTGTGATGCGGTGTTTTATGAAAGACCCTACACAAAATATGGACAGATAGAGATAGTCACCTAACTTTACTTGGCGGCCAAATCATCCAAAACAAAAGTATACAACACAATGGAAACTCGTCACTCAGATAACACATACATACTAGAAGAAGTAACCCTAGCTGGTAATTTAAAATAAAGAACGATGAAGCGCTGTGCAGAACAGAATCCTAAAGGTCGAGAACCCAGCACTTTGCTCAGCTCTGTAACATTTAGGGAGGCGTAAATTTTGACTTAAAATATGTTCAACTTTTTAATCCGAGAGAGATAATTTGGGGATAATCGTTTGCCGCGTTACCCTCTGGGTTCGGTCTCAATGTCTCTTTCTCCAACATTAGGTAGGTAACATTTTCACTATACCTATAGCAGAATATGGTTAGCTAAAAATTCCACCGATAAACCTAGCACATGAGTAACTCCACACACACTACAAGCGCCACATGACCAGTTATGTTAATTTTTTTAAAAATGGTAAACTGTAGCGGCTATGCTACGTAGCAAGCCAACTTACCAAACAAATGTCGGTCACAGCTGAATTCACTGATATGAACTTCCAGAGCTCAATATCTCCAGCAGACTAAGTCTCCGCCTCCGATTCCAGCCTCGACTTTCCCGCGCTGTGTCGCAAAGCGCAGGGCCGAGTTGCACTGTGTAAAAACATTTTGGTTCCGCCTTCCAGAATAATAACCTGTTGTATGTGCAGCACAGTAAGAGCGAGAAACCCTTGACGAGATCAACGGGCATTTCAGTAGGTAAATACGTCTTTACAAATCCTGAAATAGCACACATTTTGTGCGTGTTTCGTTCACTTTAAAAAATAACAATAAACTCATCAAATGCTGTAAAGTTATTTATTTTAAACCAGAATGGCACGTTTTTCCAATTCACAAAATAAATTTTATAACCTTTCATAGTGATTATGATAAGCAACTGACTTAAAACGTTGACGTTAAATACGCACAATGCAGGATTTACGTATAAGCTACACAAGCTATAGCTTAGGGCCCCCGCCTTCTTGGGGGCCCCCCAAAACAAATTGTCCGAGTGAGCAATTGTCATATATACTTAAATATACTACAGTATTATTTGTCCCAATCAGGCCCGGCCTTAGGCATAGGCGAAGTAGGCGACCGCCTAGGGCCCCGGCGCCCGGGGGGCCCCGGATCGACTCCTTGGTCTAATTTTCACGCATTTCACAGAGCTTCCAGGGGGCTCCTGGACCCCCCTTTCGCCTAGGGCCCCATAATACCTAAGACCGGGCCTGAATACGCAGTCTCTGTTCATTATAATAAGTATTTATGTGCCCCCAAAGGGGCAAGGCAAAAAGTTTTCTAAAGTAAGAAAATGACAAGTTATAACGGTATTTATGCCTGAAAAGGTGTTTTGCATTTTTCAATTATCTGAACGTTCTGTTGTAAGTACAGCTTCGCAGGGAAATGTACCTACTTCAGCAGTAATAACCCTGGCTGGAGTGCTGCATGTGGTGTATAGAGTTGGCATGTTATCCTTGTGCAGGAACATGGACATAAGGGTGGCACTGGCTGTAGGGCTTAAGTCCCTGTGCCATTTACTCCTGATAGGACTTAATTCATCATGTTCACCTCTTTTTCACTGAAAGAAACAGAGAAAACACAATGATGAGCAAAGTGCCTTGTTAAAGCTAGTTAAGCTACTGTTTATTATCCCATAAAGAGGTCGAGTATAGACTATAGAAATTGTTGCTAATAATTCTATTAAAAGTATAATAAATATTCATGAGTAGCTCCAGTGTGACTTGTATTGTGTTATGAAGGTAGCTGTAATGTCTGTGCACAAGCTGCACATGTTTTCTTTGCTTATAACACCAGCTCTTCTAGTTGGATTGCTATGGTTACCAGCAAGTACCCAACTTCAAAAAGTACTAGAGGTTTATGCAATAACTGTTTCTTCACAGGCCCCAACACATTGCAACTAAGTGAAGCATTGTCTGTGAGAATGTGTCTGAATTGAGATGCACTTAATTTAGTAGTGCCATTCAGCTCAGTCTGATCAGGTCTAGTGGCAGAGTTGGGAGCATATAATTTTGCATATACTGCCCAAAAAGTAATACCCAGCTCTCTGATCTTCTGCTTCTGTTGATACAAAAAAGATTCCACTATGAAAATCTATCAAAATATGTGATCCAAAAAGAAGACTGTGCCATAAAACCCAATATCTGTCAACTCTTATTTAAAATGATATGCTAAAGTCTCTAGCTGTTAAGGTTCATTTGGTAATTATGTAACTAGTGGGAATCTTTTGTTTGCTCGTTTGTCATTTTAAAGATGTGTTATATTAGGAAAATATAGTATATGTGCAATAGAGTAGAAGCAGTGTAGTGTCATGTCCAATAATTTAACATAATCAGCATTCATGGACCTTTTTTGCTATTTTGTGAATATAATAATATACCTGAAGACATCCACATATCCAATGAAACTTAAAATACTGAAATAAAAGTGGGCACTAATTTCTGTCTAGGATTAAAATGTAACAAATCCTGTACCGTATAGTGACGTATTGCCCCTCTTGAGCTACTGCACATTAATTAAAAGGTCTCCATGTCACTTCCCCATGTCCATATGGATTTCCTCCCACAGCCCAAAGACATCCAGTTTAAGTGGAGTGGCAATGTTAGATTGGCCCAGATGTGTAAGTATATTTATGTTCACCCTGCAATGGGCTGGAGCCCTGTTCTTGCCTTGCACAATGCTTGTTGGGATAGGCTCCAGCTTCCTCAAGACCCTGTTCTAAATAAGCAGGCTTAGAGGATGGATGAATGGATGGGATGCCATTTTATCAGCGAGACCATTCACACTGACTAACATGGACCAGAAAATAATCCCAAAAAGACACTAAAAATAGATAAATATTTCAGGCCAGAACAGTGCCCGGTTTCCTAAAGCTGTTAGGCACAGGCACTAATTAATAATGTATGAAATGGACACAATCTACTATTGGCAAAAAAGAAATATGCTAAAGGCTTGTTGATAATGAAAAGAAGGAAATTCTATATTGCAGCATAATGGATAGCACAAATGGCTATAGTTTTTACTTTGCTTGCACCTTTATCCAAGTCAACTTACACTACTAAGATGCAATTATTACAGATTTATTTCTTGCAATTATATCACACAGTGTCAGTAGCAGGATTTCAACACACCATCAGAGGGAATAGGGGCCAAAGCCTTAACCACTACACCACACTGCCTGCTTAAATAAAGTCCTGGTAGATGTACACCAGCTAGCCGTCCAGTTCCTCTCTGGATGTTCTGTTGATATTGAGACCACATTATCTAGGCCCAGCATTCAGATCTGTACCACATAATGCATGAAGTAAGAAGGCACTGTGAACAAGACCACTACTTTGATCAGACTATAATGATGGCTTTTTGACCAATGTAGCTGATAAAGACACTGGCTACCTCAGAGTCTGAACTGGATAAGTGGGTTAGAAAATGAATGAGTGGAAGGACGGATATATTGTCTTGAAGGTAATATGGAGTTTTCATATATGTTTTTTATAGAAAAACATAAATTAGTTCCTACGCCTGACTTATTTTGATGAACAGTACATCATTACACTTACAGTTTATTATGCCTTTCAGTTAATTTTCTTGCCTAACTTTTTATTACTTAATTTCAAAATTTTGTTGGTGACATGAAGTTATGTGGCTAAAGACAAGGAATGAAGGTGAACTGTTATATATTAGGTGCACGACAGACACAAGAAAAAACAAGGTTATGAGCAAAATACACCAGTAACAACTGCATTGCTGATTTACATGATACAGTGGGAAGATGCGAAATTATCAGTCAATCAGTCTATGTAAAAAATCTTTCTCAGACTAAACTCTCAAAAGGTACTTAAGAAAACAGACGAGAGTACAATTCAGAATTAAAAGGTAAAAAGGTACAATAAAAATGTTCAAATAAATTATATATTACATGGAAATAAAAACTCAAACTGGCCTGGAAATGTAAATCAGGGTGTATACAGTAATAAACTAACACTGAGAGACAGTAGACAACACAGTAGTGTCAATGTGAAAATATAATATACACCAATATATGATGTAAGACAAAAAGTTAGTAGGTGTTGATTTAGGTGATGTATGAACACTGCAACCAGGAGTTGCATGGTAATCCATCCATTTTCCAATCTGCTGAATCCAAACACAGGGTCATGGGGGTCTGCTGGAGCCAATCCCAGCCAACACAGGGCAGGAACCAATCCACCACAGGACACACACACAATTTAGGGCCAATTTAGAATCATTAATCCACCTAACCTACATGTCTTTGGACTATGGGAGGAATCCAGACCACCCAGAGAATGCAAACTCCACAAAGAGAGGACCTGGGAAGTGAACCCAGGTCTCCTTACTGCGAGGCAGCAGCACTACCACTGCACCACCGTAGTTTCATGGTGAGACTTTGAAACTGTGAAAAGGCCAGAGTCAGAAACTCTCAGGACACATTTGGTACCAGGAAAAAAGTCAACTGATTTTCATAGACTGTATATACAACAGCATCCATATAACACTTACTGTATATTAAATTGCAGGTCAGTTTAAAGTAACCATTCACATGCGTGATCTTCTAAAGTGACATAACAGCTGTAATACCTTTCTAGCTTTCCTCCATAAAAATCAGTGAAACAAAAGAACTCTGTGAATGTTAGAAATAAAGTTATCATCAAACATTAAAAGCTTCAAGTTTGCAGATCCGTCTCTAAAGACATTGGATTTCCTATTTCTACATTTCCCAGTATTGTCACAATATCTGCAGCATGTGGAATTAATTGTATTGAAGTGTTTAGTGGCATTTATGCTTTCTAAAGACTACAACTGTAGGTACTAGTTCTTGGGTGCCAATGATATTGTACATTTTTTGTTTTGTTTTACTTTCTCCATAAAAATGTTACTTCTATGTTTTCTGAGGTTTTTTTTAATGTTATGATACTAATAAAGTAAGAAGTCCATCTTTTTCTGGGGCAGTATGATGTTGCAATGGGTAGCACTGCTACCTGACAGATACAGCAGTGCCCTGAGCTTCCATAATGTATCTGAATGTTGTCTTTGTGGAGTCTACACTTTCTCCCCTTGTCTATGTGGGTTTTCCTCCATGTGCTCCAGTTTTCCTCCTACATCCCTGAAAGGTGTATAGATCAGCATGGTTGATGATTTCAAATGAGCCTCACTCTGGGTGAGCTTGAGCGAGCCTGACAGTTTACTGGTGTCCCCACCACCTTTAAATGGATTATGCTGAGGATGAGAAAACATTTCTGCCCTGTTTTGGTTTCAGCAACATATTGATCAAAGTGACATAATGATCACCAGAGAATGCTCCTAATAAAGGTGAACTACACATCACAAAAAGGTGTATAAATGCCTACTATGCATATTTTGCTGCATTATCCAGTAGGTGAGCTGGCTCATGTCATAATTTATTTATATACAATGCGCCATGTGTCAGTTAATCAAAAGCTGTTTTCACAGAGTTTTGTTTAAAGAGTACCTGATTTTACCTAAATTGTTTCTGACACAAAACTGCAAGAAACGATGAGATAGAAAGCACACAGCAACGGGCTGATGTCTACAGTAAACATTTCATTGCAGCCTCCACGTCTGGAAGTACATCCGCGAACCGTGATTTTTTAAAGCACCTATATATATAAGTCAAGATGATAGTATTGCGTCAAAGTAACGAATAATAAGCACGCCGTTGGCAGTCGGATTTATTTGATTTTCCAAGCATTCCATCAATTTTGTAACCGTGGGTTGGCTTGATTTCGTGGCCTTACCTGCATGTGCATTTGGGGTGTGTGTGTGTTTAACAGGGTATGTCTGGTTCCCACTTCTCAAAAACCTACGTGCTATTGTGAATTTCCCCTTGGGATTAATAAAGTATCCATCTATCTATCTATCTATCTATCTATCTAAGTGGTTACACTAATTTGAGTTGCGGTCCTATACTTTAAAGTCCGAGGCACCCACCATAGAGAACAAGAATTTTCCCTACATTCGTAGTTCCCACTTTCCAATACTTCAATAAATAAATACACTTAATGTAAAATCTTAATTCAGATCAAATGTATCGCTCCCTTGCGGTAGGCTGGCGCCCTGCCCGGGGTTTGTTTCCTGCCTTGCGCCTTGTGTAGGCTGGGATTGGCTCCAGCAGACACCCGTGACCCTGTAGTTAGGATATAGCGGGTTGGATAATGGATGGATGGATGAATGACTGTACTGTTCCCCATAAGCGCGTGACTGCGTTTTATTGCGGTGAGCTAATTGCTAATTTAAAGCTGAGTCGCACCGATTATTTGTTTATTTATTTTTGTAAATTTAAGTAGTTCAATTAATCCCCTAATTATGTGTCACAATATTAAATACTGAATCTGTAAAGTTATTGCGTGATGTCACTTACTGTGATACACGCCGTTTAAGAAAAATAAAAGCTCGGTGTGGGCTTTGCCGTTCTTCGTTATTAGGTATTATATTTTAGACTAGTCGAACTGATATGAGAAAAGAGGTTAAAAACATTAAATTATATCAGTTTTTGTTTGCATCAACATTTTATTCTAGCCAAATTTTTCAAACACTCAAAGTAAGAACATCCGTGACACAGAATGATGTCAAATATGGCTGTGTGGCCTTTGAAGGCGGAGCTCCGGCAGTTTTCTCCGCGAGTCACGGTGGCCGAGTGGTTAAGGCGTTGGACTCGAAATCCAATGGGGTTTCCCCGCACAGGTTCGAATCCTGTTCGTGACGGTTGATGAACATTTTTTGAAAATTGTATTTTGGACGAACAAGGTGTTCGCATTGCGATTTGCCATGTAAATGTGGAAATTACCAAACGGTATGCGAGTGATACGCCAATAAATGGACCTACCCAGACGTTAATAAGTAACCACTTAATCGGTTCACGGTCAATTATAATACGCTGAAACACAAGATTTAAGTTGTGGATGCTACTATGTATTATCGTTTTACGCTTCGGGTCAGCCCCATTATATTAGGATGAAGTCTTTTGTACCAGTGCAAGACTACTGACAGCTTCCGGATGACAGTCAGCTGACACTTTGACACCAATCCCAATATAAACATCTTCTGGGCTAAGAGATCTGAGATCAACCGTGAGCATCGTATATTTTGCATGTGTGTGTCGTGATTTGAGGTTTCCACTCCAATGTTATTTATTTCCTTTACTTTTCCCAAAGCAGTTTGGAGCATGCTGATTCTGAGCGCTCTACCCAAAGTATAAGGTTCTGAATTTGTCACAACACCGCGGCGAGCCCCTGTTCTGCAACTTTGGAATTAATAAGTGTGTTTTGTAGTTGACGTATTTAGGCATTTTGTTATTGTTTTTAGACATCAAAAGTTCTCGATGTTTTAAGAGTACTGATGCAATAATTTCTTCATGTACATGTGATGTATAATGTAACTGCACTGCTGCAAGGCTGAATTACCCATATGGGCAATCGCAGCAAAAACCTAAACATGAACGCCGAGCTCAGGCTCCACGAGTATGTCGATGGCAGCGTCTGTTCATGTGCATCCGGCGGATGAATTAAAATTCCCCCATCCACAAATATATAATCGTTTATTTTTTGTACAATTTGTGGTGGCGACAACTTAGAAAATTAAACCGAAAAGCGTCAAACTGCAGGATTTCCCAACCCGTGACAATCTTCAAATCACAAATCAGTTGCCTTCGCAATTTCTCCACACTTTCATATTTAGCCTATATTTATACGTTAAGCCTCGTAATCCTTTCGTAATATGTGTGCATGTGAAATCTGTCTATTAGAACATTTAATAATGCCTCATTTGTGCTTAATATCGAACACCACATTTCAAGCATATCTTGTAAAAAATAACCAAATCGCGTACCATCTCGAGTCTACCGTACATAGACTACGCAGTGGTTATGTGTGGAGACTTTCGTCCTGTCCCCCGTTGCTCTTCACTTGCTTGCTGACGTGTACGTTTTTCTGGTTTAGAACACCGTGAAATGTCTCCAAAGAAACTGGAAGTGTCTTTTATCTTATCTTTTCATTAAACTGAATCGAAATGTACCAGATAGTTATTCAAAGTCTCGCACTTCTTGAATACCGAATGCAAAAATTGTCTATCTTCAGTTCGGTTGATGATTACATCCATATAGTTGTATGGCGAATGAAGTTTTTTTTTCTCACGGGTAGTAATCTGATATCACCACTTCGTTGTGCTATCACACACTTGTCTGCTAGCTGTAAGAAATAGCCTTCCGTGGGCAGCATTACAAAGTAACTAATATCAGCATTTGTCATTTATAAAAAGTTAACAGTTTTATTTGGGAAACTGTTCAACTGAATTGTAGTGGGTCTTTTTAATTATCAATTTAAAAAACGAACTGTAAAAAGATGTTCTAGTTCTAGTATCTCTTTGTTCAGTACTTTTCTCCATTACTTCATTGGTATGTATATATTGCGGCCACCAGGGGGCGCCAGAGAGCCCCAACCCCAAGACAGTATAACACTGGACGTTATACAGTACGAATAAAATAAAAGGAATCTCTTCGCAATCCTCAAGTAATCAGCCACATAAACAATACACATAAATTACACACTCACTCTTTCTTGACTATTTGGTAAGCTTGTTAATTTCAGAAACAAAACATTTTGGACATTGTCTATTTTTATATTTTATGTTCTTAATTCAGTTCAGATTTATATATTATCCTGGTTTTATGCAGATAAATTAACACAGTAACACAGTACATTATACAGGCAGGCAGTGTAGTGTAATGGTTAAAGCTTTGGCCTGCATACATTTGAGGTTGTGGGTTCAAGTCCTGATGCTGTGTGACTCTGAGCATGTCACTTGATCTGCCTGTGCTCCACTTGCAAAAGAAATGTAATCAATTGTTTCATAAATGTTGCCTTGAATAAAGGTGTCAACCAAATAAATTAAAGGTACTGTGTATATTGTGCTTTACCATAATAATTCTTTATATTTACTATGGGGCTCTGCCCCCTGCTCGCTTTGCTTGGCAATCCCCAGGTGGGCGCTACGCGCTAGCCACTTCGCGGATCTGCTGCTCGTGTATGGGGAAGCGGATGTACAATTTAAACAGTTTGTTATTTTCATGGGAATTATTACTTATGCATAATAGAACTATTTTACTTTACAGCGAGTAATTAACCATAGTAAAAAAATAGTAAAATGTAATAATTTGAAAGAAAATTATGTTTCATGTTGTGTTAGAGGTATTTCTTGCGTTATACGTTTTCATTATGTTTGGCTTTGAAATTAACACACAAGTACTTTTTAAACTTACACTTTTACTGCAAAACTTCAGCAAAAACAATTTTTTGAATTAACTTTTTGTCAATAATGAATAATGAATTTTGATTTCGTGTTTGGACTTACATTGTGACAATGCAACATATAACTTCCCATGAGTGAATATCGTTTCTTTCTGTCTAATAAATAAACTGAGTTTTTGGAATGTTTGTCCCAGTGATTTGTTAATTGTCACAGCAAAAGCTATTCTAATGGGAAACTGTAAACGTTTTAATATGAATGGCATATCAAGATCTCCTTTGGTGTCTAATGTTATCCACGGAAGATGTACTACATTATCTTTCTTGTCGCCTGTTAACATTTTACATGTCAGAATTGTTGGACCAATTTTGAATACAACTAATCTTGTCTTATTGCATAGCCCATCACTCATACATAATTTATGCAATAACATTACGATACATCCTTCTTTCAATAGTAATTTGGCAGGTGGAAAACCAGATGGTGTTAACAGTTGTAGATATTCTACGGGATATTGAAAGTTGATGTTTTCATCTTCCACACCATCACCACCAACTGTTTCAGTATAGTCTATTGATACGCATTTAACCAATTTGCCATGTAACCAATCGACAATTTTCGTGTTAATTTGTTTGACTTCATCATTTCTCAGTGCTAGGATTGCCTGTGTACTCATTTCTTCTGTTGATAACCCTTCAAGAAGAATTTCTTCAATAAGACTTGGACATAATAAGTCTTTTATTTTATTGGGAACTTAAAGTGAGGAAAATGTAAAAATGTCTAAGAGCTGAGAGCGCAAGAACTATGTCTGATAAAAGTGTTCACACAAATGAGAGGTGAGAGGACCGTGGGCGTGGGCTGCTAACCGTAAATGGTTGAGAGGAGGGCAGCACTTGAAAAAATCTCTTGGCAATAGTCTCGTCTCAAGATTTTCTTTTATAATAGAGAGATATAGTAAAGGACAGCAAAACTGTTTACAAATCATTAATAATTATGATAGATTACACGTTCTAATAGCAAAACACTCCTATGGAATTTAAGAAAATGTGTATAAGCTCCAGGTTTCAGTCTTTTAGAAGTTTCTTCACCTTTAATACTGTCCTATGAAACTGTTTTGATGTTTAGTGTATTACATTTGATTTTGTCTGTGGGCATGTGTGTGTATGGTGGAACCAGTAGTTCTAATGCCCAAAGGCACTGCACAATCTTAGCCCAGTCCTGAGTTAATGGACTAATTTGCACACAACAATAAATAAATACCTTTTTAGAATATTAGACTTTAAGATTCTGCACTGACTTGAACAATTTTCACCACAAAATGTCCCTTTACAACATTTCTCATTTATTCTAGATGATAATTTTATCATATTCTGTGATGATATTTTTGATAATTTGTTCTGATAAAGATTTTCTATAACATTAGAATAATCTTGATGAGAACAGGCCATTCAGCCCAACAAAGCTCACTGTTCCTATCCACTAAATTCTTCTAAAATAACATCATGTCTAGTTTTGAACATTCATAAAGTCTTACCAACGGCCACAATACTTGGTAGCTTATTCTGCGTGTCTGTGAATCTCTGTGTAAAGAAAAGCTTCCTAATGTTTGCGTGAAATTTACTTTTAACACGTTTCCAGCTGTGTCTCCTTGTTCTTGGTGAACTCATTTTATAGTAACATTCTCGATCCACTGTACTAATAGCCTTCATAATTTTAACACTGCAATCATGTCTCCAATTAATCTTCTTTTGCTTAAACTGAAAAGAATCAGCTCCTTCAATCTTTCCTCATAATTCATCCCCTGTAGCCCTGAAATCAGCCTAGTCGCTCTTGTCTAGACTTTCTTTAGCACTGATTTGTCCTTTTTGTAGCCTGGAGACCAATACTGTACACAGTACACCAGATGGTGATGATAATAATATTATTAATAATAATAATAATAGCTTGCATGGGACTCCTTATCAACATATTATCACCATAATTTAATATTGATTATTTGCTAGTTTTGAAATAATTACATAATAGAATATCTCCTATTTGTTAGTTTTACTTGCAACCTTATTATAAATAAATTAGTTTCCATGTATTGTTCTAAAATTTGGTATTGGTGAGCATGTGGTACATGTAAGGAAATATAAGGTTATGATAAATTTACTTTACAATTATCATTTAGGATCCACACACAAGAGAATGAAACACTACTGTAATCATTGTTAATTTTTTTTGGTCTCAGGTACTCTGTTTCCCTTTAAATGTTAATTTATATGCATGAATATGCCCTGCAATTGACTGGCAGCCCTGTTCTATTTTGTTTGCTGACTTGTGCCAGCTGCTGCTGAGATGGATTGTTTTAAAAACAATTATATATTTTAGAGATAAACAGTTGAAACTTTATAAATAATTCATATCATCTGCATACTCCAGAATTACTTCACATCGATAAATTGATCAGTCCTTAGTTCTTATCCACTGAAATTATCCAGGACTGCACTGCATACAAATTAATATTTGCTTTGCAATCAATTTTTGTTTTTTATTTTTTTGCTTTACTGAATATCAGCAGTCAATACTGTAGAAACAACATTAATTTGTCAGACAGCTTGTCAATACTTAAAGATCTTTGTCAGTCCTCTTTGATTATTATATTCTGCTATTTGGGTTTTTGTGGCAGTTTGCAAATAAATCTCATTAAATATAACAAAATATTACAGAGAGGGATATTGCCAGTCTGTTCATAGTGTCCAACAGTCTAAACCGTAACCACTTTTTGAAATCATTTTTACATAACTGGTTAAAATAGATCTGGATTGTTTAGATATTTTTTTTACTTTGTGATAACTTCTTCCAGCATCATTGTGCTAAACGCTCTACTGTTTGTGTGCCTTGCAATGAATAATAAATGTATAAATATGCATTGGCAGAGTTAAAAATAATACATGCAAAACAATGGTGTGATTTGCGGCGTGTTAATTATTTTCATTAGAACATTAGAAAATTGTACAGAAGATCAGGACATTCAGCCCAACAATACTCACCAGTACTAGCTTCTACATTTTTCCAAAATAACATGAAGGCTAGTTTTGAAGTTTCCTAAAGTCCTACTGTCTACCACACTGCTTGGTAACTTGCTACATATGTCTGTGTTTCTCTGTATGAAGAAAAATCTTCAAATGTTTGTGCAAAATGTACCCTTAACAAGTTTCTAATTGTGAACCTGTGTTTTCAGACTGACACTGCCTACCCAGTCAACATAAGTACAGTACTTGTTTAAGGGTACAAGTGGCCAGCACAACTACATCTTTTGAGTCTGAATCCTTGCCTGATTTATTTCAATGTGGGATTTGCATGTTCTCCCCATGTGTTTGCTGGTATTTCTCTTTGGGTACTCTGGTTTCCTGTCCATAACCATTCATGTTAAGTCTGTGTTTTTGACATGTGGGAAGAAATTGCAGTACACAGAGAAGACCAATGCTCATAGACAGTTACTGGGAGTGAAACCTAGGTCCATGGAGCTGTGAGGTACCTTTGTAAATGTTATGCCACTTTGCTGTCTGAGTATAATGTAAAGTGGGTAACTAAAAATAGTGAGGAATAGCCTTCTTCTTTCCCCTCAGATGTTTCCCATATCCAGGGTTGCATTACATTCTGTTTCATGATCATCTACTTATTATACCCATTCTCCTGTATATCCTTCACAGTCACATCCTTAAGTCTAGGTTCCTGTTTCCTTCTCATTATTTCTCCTGGCAGCTTCATCTGTAATACTTTCATTAGCACACTGTTTTCCTCTTGTCTCCTTACATGTCCTGTGCCACTAGAGTCTTCTCTCCTTTATCTTCCATTATATATTTTACCATGAAGCTTTCCTATTTTCTACTTCATCTGTTTTGTTCGATTCACGTATTCATTCTCCTACCTAGTAGCTCCCCAAATATTTTCAATATACAACATTGCAAAATATTTTGAATATTTTTCCTTATATCTTGGTAGGTATACTTTTGTCCTAGACTTTCTAAGATTTCTTTGATCTTGCTCCAATTTCCTTCCTAATTTCTGCCTTTAGATCTCTGTCCTTTTGAATCATTGATCTAAAGTTTCCAATTTTACTTTTCCATTCTTACCATCTCCACTGTAGTTGAAAAACATTTATTGAGTTTTTGATCTCCTTGTCTTCATCCCATGCCCTTGAAGAATATCTCTCCACTTCTCTGTTTCCATTTCCAGTTCCTCCCTTGTATCCTTGCATAGTTCAAGATCATCTGCAAAGGGCAATGACTGCAGAGGCTTTTTCTTCACTTCCTTGCTGATCTCATCTAATATTTTATAAAAAATAATGAGAAATGTGCTGAACCCTGAAGTTTTCCTACTCTCACTTCAAGTTCTTCTCCTATTCCTGCTTCTCACAGGACTTCAGTATAACAGTGAAGAATTATCTTAAAGGTAGAAAGTAGCTAATATACAAATAAAAATAAATGGGTGAAATTGGCATATTGCATTCTAGTAAAAAAGTTTTTCATATGCATTATAGTTTGGCAGTCTTGATAACCAAAATGTAAAAATAATAAACTAATGTTATTTTCATCTGTTGTATGCTCTGTTCAAAATGGTGTGCAATTTTCTAGTATCACTATTACAGCCATTTTAACACTTCACAAAAACTGAGATAAATTTATAGGTTTAGAAGGTCATTCAATCATTTTTTGCAACTAATACTATTTTTCACAGGCTGAAATGGTGATGGGGATTAAACTTTGTCACACATGTGCGCATGGGAGGCAGCTAAAGGGTCTAAATGAGAGTAATTCCACGCCAGACCAGGGGGTGGCAGAGTGCACTGACATTTTTACTCACTTTCCTGCAGACCGTTCACGGGAAATGCCACCTACCCCTAATGACATCACTTCCAGTTCCAGAACCTTGGATGATGTCACTTTCGGTGAAGAACCCATGACTGAAGAGACTTCCTGTTCCGGCCCTTTTGATGACGTCACGTCCGCGTCTGAACCTATGGAAGAGGACCCCTCCGCTTCCGCCCTCGATAACTCCACTTCCTTTTCTGTGCTTTAAAGTCGCCATATTTGACTAACCTAATCAGTTTTGTTTTGGACTCCATTCTGAGCATATCAGTTTAATTTCAATTTACCCATTTGCTGCCAGGGAATATTATGCGGGTGGCTACCCCAAACCTTTTTTATGACTCTTGTGTCTGCTTTTTGTGACAACTTTTATATCCTTATATTTTACAGTTTCTTTTCCTAACCACTAGTCAATATTAACCAAGTGTACAAGGGTGTTTATTTTGTATTTCCTATTTAACTGCTATCACCATGACAGTCTTTGAAAAAAGAGAATAATACAGGACACAACTTTTTGGATAGTTGTTTTAGTATCACACAAACACATAATATAATGCGCAGTCGTACAATGGTTAGTGCAGCTGCCTCACAGAGCTGGGTTTGACAGTAACTTTTTTTGAAATATTTTTATTAAAATCTTGAACTGTCTGACTACATTGACCAGTCATGTCCTCAGAGGCTGAAGCATGTGTAGAGCTGTGCAGCCCCTTAGCAACAGCCTCACCACACAGAAGGCTAGGCCACATTACTGCAGCACAATTTGCCAATCTGTGAAGTGAAGCTGGCAGTGCGAAACTTGATTAATGTGTGGATGTGAATGAACTGTTGGAAGGAGGGGATTAAAATGAATAAAAAGGATCTGTTTATGAACAAATGACTCAAAGAATAATGTAGGGAACTTGCAGAATGCCTATGTCACTATGAATTGTAGAATCAATTAAAGCACAAAGCAAAGGCAGAGTACAAAAATACATGTGACAAAAAAGGAACAAGGAAAGTTATCCAAAAAGCTAAAATTCACAAAACATCAACAATTACAAGAAACAATAGAAGAAGTTTGACAAAGGCTTTCATAAAGTCAAGGATGTACAATGCTAGAGTGAAGGGCCTCAATCAGCCTCAGTCTTTTATTTCTCTTGCCCCTCTCATCACATGGCTGCCAGTAGATTAATGTTGCATCTCAAAAATGTAAGAAAGGAGTAAGGCCAGCCTGTCTATATAGGTGAAATAGGCGATTGCCTATGACTGCAACTAGGGTGGCCAAATGTACCGGTTATCACTTGCGGCAGGGCCCTCACCAAATATTATGTGACCTAAAATATCCAACTTGTATCAAACTTGATTGGATAGCACATTATCCTACCAGGTTCTCTCTAATCATGTTGAATGCCTACGGAATGTGTCAGTCTCTTCTCTGGCTGTACACCCTCCAACACTATTACACCTGCACTAGTTCTGATCGTCAGGGTGAGAGATTGTCAATCAAGAGCAAAGTGCTGTATGTTAAAACAACCAGAACTGTTTGACTGAGAGTTAAAAAAAAATAGAGAAGATTTTTAAAGTTCAAGCACTCTGAAAACATGTAGACTCATTTTTAAAATACATTGTTTTAGACAGTTCTACAGTACTTCCAAGAACATATTATTACATACATCATTTGAGTACAGGTAGGTTAAGTAACTTTCTTATGGTGTCAGTAGTGGGATTTGAATCCACAACTTCAGGGTCTGAACAGCAACTAATGTTAAAATATGAGGAAATTTAGAATGATCTTGGCTATAATTTCAATAGAACATCATATAGTGCAGAAGATTGAAACACCAAATACTGTACACTTAAGACTTTTTCATTTCCAGAATGCGAAGGTTTCCCATCTCTGCTTTAGGGAATAAGCTCCACATCATAATGCTACCTCTGTCTGCTATGACAGTAGGGGTAATAATGATTAGGTTTCTGCTGTAGTGACTGTAGTATTGAGTTTTAAATGCCAAGGTTGCTGGTTCAGCTCCTGTCTTTGACTTACAGTGTGACTTTAACCAAATTACTTTACACACCTGTGCCACAGGACTCCAACAGTACAAAATGTATTTAAAAAGTCCTGGCAGATTAGGTGCTAAATATAAAACTTTTTTAATTTGATCACAAATTTTCTAGCCATTGTATTTGCACAAGCTATGTGAGATGTGAGTGTTAACGTTTCCAGCTTAAAAAAGCAGACATATACCAGAATATGAAAGGTTAGTTTTAGGAGAATACTTTTGAAAGGCGCTGAAAAATTAATACACATTGTTAAATTTATTTGTATGAATTGTAAAATAGTGTTGCAATAAGATAGATGCTCTCAAAAAACATGCATTTTTATAAAATATTTTTACTACTGTATATTAGTTGTATGCCAGATGAAGAAAGATGTGTAAGCTTCACTAATGTGAGCTTGATTTAGCATGTAGTCAGGGTCAGAGCCCAGAGAAATGTTAAAGAATCTAGGGAGAACAAATTTCCACAGGGAATTAAGAGATAACCTAGGAACTGCATGGATTGCAGTAATAAAGCCTGGTGTCCATGAAAATTATCATGAATGTTCCATTTTTATGTTTCAGTAACACAAGGTACCTTAGAAACTATAAATGTTCACCCCTTTCTAGTGAAGGCTGAATTGTTTTTTCATGTGGAGGAAACATTCTATTAGGACTATGACTAAAATAAAGTGAAAGTGTGACTAATGATAGAGAAATAATGTTTGGAGAAGGGTGTGTAGTGTAAAAACAAACGTTTATTTACTCTCAAACTCTTCCCTTTAGTCTGTCTGGGAGACTCAATAAAAATATTGTTCAAATTGAGCCTAAAAACCCATTCTTTCGGGCATGCTATTACCACCACATTTCTGAAACAAGTAGCTTTGCCACGTCATGGTGCTTGTACATGGGACTGATTTCCAGCTAGTTACCCACACGTTTAGAGTATCTGTGGTTCTTTTGTAATTTTTAGACAATTTCTTCAGGCACTCTGGCTATCTCCCATTCCAACATGATGCTAAATGACTTGGTAAATTAGACTGGCATGAGAGGGCATGTGGGTAGATAGATAGATAGGTAGATAGATAGATAGATAGATAGATAGATAGATAGATAGATAGATAGATAGATAGATAGATAGATAGATAGATAGATAGATAGATAGATAGATACTTTATTATGTAACCCTATTTAGGATTGGTTCCTTCCTTGTACCCATTTCATGAAGGACAGAGTTTGACCTACAAAGATACTGCTGGATATAGTGGTTTACAGAATGGGTGATCTCTCTGGATCATACAGGACACGCATTCAGTGTAATGGAATCTTTTAGACTTACTGACAGCTCTAGAATGGACATGCACATTATATGAATGTTTCTTGCACTGCCTCCAGCCTTACGTTTGCTGCTCAGAGTTGGCCTTAGGTTCCTCCTATCCTGTAGTGCAGTGGTTCCCAAACTCGGTCCTGGGGACCCACAGTGGCTACAGGTTTTTGTTCCAACCATCTTCCGTTTTTCATTGGACTCTTAGCCTAATTAAGTGAGTCATTATTTCCAGTTTCTGTGTTTTGGAATCAATGTAGAAATTACAAACTAAGTTTGGTAGATTTTTATTAAAATGTAATGAGCAGTTATATGGGGAATGTAGTTTTTTTAAGTTGTTAACAGTATTTTCTGATTTGTAATGGATTACAGTCCCATGCAGGGTTGATTCCTGCCTTGCACTCAATGCTGCCAAGAGGCTTCAGTGCCCTCAAGAACCTGCATTGCACTTGCCCAATCCACATTATTTTCACATTATGTCATTGTACTTACTGTATGTCTCAGCTCTACCATCTGTCATATCTTAATCTAAATTTCCTCTCTTTTAAAACTTGTGTAATAATCAGGACATTTGAAGTCTCTTCCCAAAGTCTCAAAAATGCTTCTGGTTTATGTCATATTTGCCTTTTTATCTCATGTTAATTTGTATTTTTTTCTTTTTAGCTTTGTTAAGCATCTTAGAAATGGTAAAGGTGTGATATGAAATTAATATAGATGGACTAGCTTTTTAAAAGTATAAGTAAACTGTGTTCTGTGCTTTGATATGGGGCTGTGGTATTAGACTTTAGTTTCTGGGGTATAATTTATTTAACTTATTATAATTTATTAAGGGCGGCACGGTGGCGTGGAGTTTGCATGTTCTCCCCGTGTCTGCGTGGATTTCCTCCGGGTGCTCCGGTTTCCTCCCACAATCCAAAAACATGCAGGTTAGGGGAATTGGCGATTCTAAATTGGCCCTAGTGTGTGCTTGGTGTGCGTGTGTCCTGCGGTGGGTTGGCGCCCTGCCCAGGATTGGTTCCTGCCTTGCACCCCGTGTTGGCTGGGATTGGCTCCAGCAGACCCCCGTGACCCTGTGTTCAGATTCAGCGGGTTGGAAAATGGATGGATAATTTATTAATTATTTAATTTGCTGTTTCAAAATCTTTAGTTGTGTTTCTCATCTCAGGTGGCCACTGGCAATGGATTTTGTGATTTTGAGGTACTGTACAGTGATTCAGTTTTTTTCAAGTCTAGTGGAAAAATCAAATAAGGGCTGCAATATTCATCTTTATCTTTATGTTCCTAACACATATAGATCTTTTTTTAATGTTTCAGTTAAGAGGCTCAGGTTCCTAATGACACTGAATTGAATTAGGCAGACTTGAGAATTTTATGTTATTTTTATGTCCTGCAGTTACAAGTAGAAAACAAAAATTGCCCCTCATGCAGTCTGTTTGTTTCTTATTTTGTAAGATTCTGGTGCACTTAAATCCAGATCCAAATGTGAGGGCTTAACATCAGTCCAATTGAGGTCCATCTTGGCTGTGCATGCATAGGTTAATAAAAATAAGACTTCACAGAGACAAAGGGTAATATTAGGTCAAATATGGATGTATCCTGAACTCTGTGATCAAATAGTATTAATTTCTCATTTGGGACACCTCTGTG
This sequence comes from Erpetoichthys calabaricus, assembly GCF_900747795.2. Lineage (NCBI taxonomy): Eukaryota > Metazoa > Chordata > Cladistia > Polypteriformes > Polypteridae > Erpetoichthys > Erpetoichthys calabaricus. The sequence continues at coordinate 252,250,310 of NC_041396.2, forward strand.
TGCTCATGTAGACTTAGATACATTCTTAGTACTGGCTGTACAGTACATACTTCCTACTATAAGTGCCTTGAGCATGGGAAAGGTGCTATATAAATAAAATGTATTATAATTATTATTATTATTATACAGTATGTAAGCATGCTCATATGTTAATTAGTAAGTGCAGTATTAAACCTAAACATGCTGATATATATCCAGTGGTTGATTAGCATCCTATCCACAAAATATTTCCTCACTGTAAATTACAAATCCCACTAGAGTAGTTCTAGATTTTGTTTCTTTTGCCTGTTTTTTATGTACAAAAAAAATAAAATAAATAAATGTTTGTGATGTATCACCACAAGGGGGCAGAACTGTTAAGGTGTTTACATAGGACTGGACTTGAGTTTGTTTTTGTTGAGGCTTCTGGTATGGTAAACCTTTACAGGTCTGGGGCGGTTCAGCCTACATGAGTGGGTCTTAATTTATGGGGGCACTTTATTTTAGTATATTTGCAATAGAATAGAAAATGGTTGCTGACCATTTACCTGGATTATGTATATAATATAGCTATTATATTGGGATTGGCTCCAGCAGACCCCCATGACTCTGTAGTTAGGATATAGCGGGTTGGATAATGAATGGATATTATATATATGTATTTATTTTTTCTGTTTATTGTTTTTTGTTCTAACCCAGAATTTTGTAGTTATGTTTAACTTGGTGTTTAATTTTTTGATACTCATTTTTATCTACTGTTACTTATGAAGGTTTTTCTGTACTTTTATCTCTGTTTACCCTTTTGAATATTTGTGAATCACTCTGAGGGTGGGAAAGGTATTATATAAATGAAAAAATGCATTAAAATCAGTAGTAGTATAATGTAGTGGCTAAGGTGCTGACCCTTAAACCATAAGGTGCCAGGTTCAATCCCCACCTCTGACTCACTATGCGTCCCATCTCTATTCCAACTGGAAAAACAAAAAACATCCGTAAATAGCTGTAAAGTGTTCCGAACTTGTAAGTCACAGTGGATAATGGCATCAGTCAAATATACAGTAATAATTTTTAGACAGAGTATGGTATCCCCCATATGACGGAATGTGTAACATATTTGGTTGCCACTGTAACCTATGTATTTATCTATGATGGAGCTCATTTGGGCTCAAACTCTGTTTTCCTTTGGAATGGCAAAATACAATCAGCATGTGAAGCAGGGAATTGGACCTGCTAATTCATTAAAAGCGTGTCTTTACTTTAGACAAACATCAAGTGTAGTATCTTGTAGGAAATTCACAGCAAGTCTTATCTATTGACTGGTGAAGATGCAATGCATTGAAAAAAGTAGAGGAGGCAACAAGTAAGGTTCTGCACTTTATTCGAGTTGTCAAGCATACACTTCACTGCACAGCTGCTCTTTGGTTCCATTGGTCAGCATGATTACCTGCTTTAAGGGATAGGCCAGGAGAACTAACCTCTTTGTGTTTAATTATGTAATGCTGTCCCAGGGTAAGACTGATTAAGGTGGAGACTTGTAGGTCAGTTTGAACTGGCAGGTGGAGAAAGGTTTCCAAATTATTGTCACTAGCTAATGACCTTCTAATGACCACAAACAGAATTTTTTGAATTTGGTAAGATGGAAGGCTGCATCACTACCAGAAAGAATGCAGCTGATTTAACCAGCAGTTGTTACATTATTGTGTTAAGTTTTGTGTGTCAGACCATGTGAAACCCAAAATGAAAGAGCTACTGGGAACATCACCACACCTAACAATTGCCTAGGTGCATGTTACAACCCTCTCTCCACACACTGTTTACATACAAGGTTAACTTGCTGTGATATGAGGCTTCCAGCTGTCACTGGTCAGCCTGGATTAGCTTCATCTGGGACAGCTCCATTCAACACAATGGAATGATGGTCAGAACTCTATGGCGTCTTCAGGAGGGACATCTTTTCATGAGGCACAAACACACAAAAGGTTGGGCACTGAGGATGTGGGAAGCAGCCTGGTTGCTTGAGTTCAGACTTCTAGTCATCTCGGTCCGACTGCTGCTCCTTCCTAGATTCTTTCACCACCTACAAGTGAAAGAGAACTGTGAAAACTGCATTACACAGTGACCTGTTTTACCTATGTAAATGTCACAGATATTTCAAGTTGGTCAATAAGAATGGGTCAGACAGGTACATAAATAGTACTTTGTTTGTCCCAAGCAGAAATTTAGCTTTTACAGAAGCTCAAGAAATATAGAAATACCAATGACCACCTCAAAAACAAACAAGAATTACAAAAAAGTAGAAAAAATATATGAACTGGTATAATGTGTAGGAAACTGCATAGACTCTTCTGAATAGTGGTGAGGAACTAGTTTTGTTTTTTACAGGAATTTACTGTATATAGACTGGTCTGTATCACTCAGGCATTTGTAAAGAGGAGTATGAATGATATATGAACCGCCATAGTCTAAAATGTGTTGTTGACATACTTTTATTAACAAATCTGAACAGCCCACCCAGCCCTAAAGTCTTGTTTGAATGGAATGCTCCAAACATCTATGCAGATTGGGTTATACTGTAAGGACATCCTCACCAACAGACTGATGTGAAGGACTTGATACTTTGTAGTCCAGTCCAAATTCCTCAGGGACGCCATGGACTGGTCTGAATGTTTATATAGTTGTTGCAGTAGTATGAACGTTAGCTTAAGGTGCAGTGACGTGTTTGAACTTGTATGTGCTTTTTCAGTGTCGTGCCTTGTTTTGCTCAGATCTGTGCTCAACCTGGTGACTGTACACCTGATTATGAGCCAGGTTTGCATGCATCTAGTAAAGTTCACTGGAAGATCACAGACGCACCTCTCCATCCCGGGTTTCAATGGTCTTAATCAGCACTGTTCTCTTGCTGTGGACTTCAGAAGGGTGCTCAAAATCTGAAGAGGCAAACCAAGGACCAGATGTGAGACCACATTGACACTCCTCTTATTTCTGACTCACTGCACATCCTTGCACCAGAACTGCTAATAGTCTTCCACTGCAGACCTGTTCAACGTTACATTACCTACCCTCAAGTTATTTACCGATTAACTCAGACACACATGTCCACAGTTACCTTTGGACTTTTTAATAAATACATAACAATACATACTCAAGACCTGTCATTATTACAAAGGCTTTCAACACCACACTGCTCTAAAGTGATTGTCTCTGACAAGTCAGGCTAGCAAGAGACATACCTGTGCTACGGATGCTGAGGGTGGATAGGTTCTGAACAGGAATAGCAATCCTATGGGAAGAAGAACAGGAAAAAAGACATGTATTTTTAGGATGGCCTTTCACAATTTAAGTACTTACTGAAGCAATGTTGCTGTGGACATTAAGCAAACAGAACATGCCAGTTTAACAAACGTAGTTTAATTTTGTGAACCTGTAAATATCTGCTTACGTTTTTTCAATTAAAGGAGGGATAGACAAAAGCTGTGTCATTGAGAGCAATTGATGATCGAAGGTTATCGGTGCAGTGGTAGTGCTGCTGCTTTGCAGTAAGAAGACTGTGGAAGATTGTGGGTTCGCTTCCCGGTTCCTCCCTGTGTGGATAGCGCTTTGAGTACTGAGAAAAGCGCTATATAAATGTAATGAATTATTATTAAGGGCCGTCTTTATTGTTCAGTGTGAATCTGTACCAGTAATATCACATGCTGCTGTTTTGAACTCTCTGTCATGCAGCTTTGAAATGGTGTTCAGGATTAAGGTTTCATACAATAAAATAAAAAGAAATGACATGTAGAGCAACTAGTAAAGCCTGGTGTGGAGTGGGGCTTTGTAAAGATGGCATCTACTCTACCAGAATAATGAAAGAATGAAGCCAATTTGTCTCACCTGCTCTCTTCCCCTTCTAGCAGTTTCCGATAAGTGGCGATTTCGATGTCCAGGGCCATTTTGACATTGAGCAAGTCCTGGTACTCGCGCAAGTGACGTGCCATCTCCTCTTTCAGGTGCCGGATCTCCTGCTCCAAGCGGCCTATATTGTCCTGGTATCCAGCCACCTCCAGTCCAAACTGGTCCTCCATCTCCCGCATCTGGCGCAGCAGGGCCTCATTCTGGTGGCACATTGTTAAGGCTCTGGTTATTTTTCTGTACTATAAGTGTGTTACTGAATACAGCTTGAAACCTGTTTAGATATTCTTTTTTAGAATCTCATAAGTTTTGGGATTTATGGAAATAGTGGCTAGTTGGACATATCTGCATAGACACTAGTAGTGCCAATTGCATTAAGACCACTTACCGTGCTCTTGAGAGCATCAATCTCACAGGTCAAGCTCTGGATCTGACGGCGTGACTCGTTGGCATCTTGCTTTGCCTGGCGTAGTGCTTCTACATTCCGATTGGCTGTGTCCGTAAGATCAGCAAACTGGTGGTAGACAGTATCAGTCAATGGCAAACCAGGTAAACACCTATGCATAAATAGCACCACCATTCATTAATTTTTGCTAGTATGAATGTGTTGTAGGCATACATTGTTATGTGGCACCTAATCAGAAGGCACCGTGGAGAATGCAATACTGCTGCCTAGTTCTCTAATGTAAGAAGTGCTAATGAGAAGTATTCAAACTACCAGTAGTGTGGCAGTAAATCAGGCAAATGACCTTATATCTGTACATTCAAAAAGAGTCTTTCCATCCTTCATTACTTCCAAATAGCAATTCTAATCCTTTTCCCAGTGGCTTGCATCTAAGAAGCATTGGCCAATTGGAAATAATAACCAAAATCAGTGCACCAAAGGTTACATAAAATAAATACCACTGCTCATGGTGAGTCATTTTCTGAAGCTGGGTTTTCTATTTTCCTAAAACCTAACTGTACAACTCTCTGCGAGGCTCATTTAGTTGTGTGACAACCCCTGTCAATAAATATTTTTCTAGTTTATTTGTTCCCAGATATTTTCTTTGTTTTGTGAACAAATTTCTATTAGAAAATATGTGCATTAGGAAATAGTGCATATCTAATGGATCACAGGCCTGAAATTGTTAAAAAAACTTCTGCCCAATACAGTAACCACACAGCCCTGTGGTCATTGGACCATTGTTGTTTTGTCCCTCACCAACTGAATAGCCACTGGCCACTCTTTAATAGTTGAACAAGAATGTCGAAGGCCAAAACAAAAATTGTTAAAGGAGGATTTCCAGAGTTTAAGAAGGAGGCCAATCAGATAAGATTAAGGCCTTTTGTCCTGCTTCAGTGCTAGATGAGAAAAGTGGATATTGTGTAAGCAAAAGTAATTCCAGCTATTTAATTCAAATTTGTTATGTTCTAGTTATATTTGTTATTTATAAGTTAAACTTTAAGTATAACATTGCTAAAATTTAAAGACTGATTCTCATTATGTCTATCATTCTTTTCATTGTCAGATGTGTCTGTCTGGACATCTTGCTGCACATGCTTAATCCATTCTTATTCTGGAAGTTTATGTCACTCTGGATTAAATACCACGAATTTGAGCAGAGGTGCATAGTTTTAGTAAATATTTGGTCACTTTTGCCCGTTAACATTTCGTTCAACACTCTTCTTTAAGTTTAATTGCTTTGCCACATTATTACCTCTGATTTTGAAGGGGCTATGTCTATCTATCTATCTATCTATCTATCTATCTATCTATCTATCTATCTATCTATCTATCTATCTATCTATCTATCTATCTATCTATCTATCTATCTATCTATCTATCTATCTATCTATCTATCTATCTATCTATCTATCTATCTATCTATCTATCTATCTATCTATCTAGAGATGCCCAGACGCACCTATGTAATTGAGTATCCCTATGACCTTAGGATGAACAAGTGTCTCTGAATCTAATGGCCTAAATGCTAGTGGTCCTGTAACAGCTGGTGTAATAGAGGACAGAGGGAAAAGTGTCTTTATTGAATGACTGAGGTCTTTAATAATACCGTTTGCTTTTCTAGGCCAGAGTGTTCTATATACTGTATGTCCTGAAATGAAGGCAACTGTGATGCAATAGTATTCTGCAATAGTATTCTGTGCTGACTTCATGAAACTCTTTCTCTGTTAGTTTCTTTCATCAGTTACAATATTAGAAAAATTGTGACAAGAACAGGCCATTTATCCTAACAACCCTGCCAATCCTATTTACCAAATTGTCCAAAGTAATATCAAGTCAAGATCTGAATGTCCCTAAAGCTCTACTCTTCACTGCATTACTTTGTAATTTATTCCACGTTCCGGTGGTTCTTTGCATGATGAAAAAATTTGTATTATTTGTGTGGAATCTGTTCTTAACAAGTGTTTAATCATTACTCTGTGTTCTTGCTGTATACTATATTTCAAAGCAACAACTAGAATCTACTGTACTAATTCCTTTCATAATTTGAAATACTTCAATCATGCACACTCTTAATCTCTGCTTGAAGTGAAAAGGTTCAACCCCTTCAATCTCTCCTCATTGCTCATACCTCTCAGTCCCCGTCCCAGCCCAGTTGCTCTTCTCTGGACATTCTAGCACAGCTACATTTTTTTTTATAATATGAAGATCAAAACTGCACACAGTACTCCAGGTGAGGTCTTACTAGTGTGTTGTATAACTTAAACACAACCTCGCTTGACTTGTATTATACACATCTTGATATATAATACTGTATAACATTCTATTGGCTTTCTTGATCACTTCTGTATACTATCTGAATGTGGATAGTGGATGAGTTCACTATGACTCCTAGGTCCTTCTCATAAGGTATGTTTTCAATTTTCAGACCTCCCATTGTGTTTTCAAATCTAACATTTCCACTTAAATGTAATGCTTAACGTTTGCTTACATTAAATTTCTTCTGCCACAAATTTGCCCAAGTCTGTACGCTATAGAAATCCCTCTGTAACGATTTATCTGATTCTACATTTATCTGCCCTTCCATGTAGTTTGGTGGAATCTGGTTTGGAATTTGCAAGCCTAACCAACTTATTGATAGTATTGTTGTCTAGCTAATGTATGTATATTAATAAGCAGCGGCCCCAGCACTGATCCCTGAGAGACACCATTTTTAACATGACCTAATTCTGAAAAAGTTCCTTTGCATTCTGTGTTTTAGCCAATTTTGTACCCTCCTACACACCATGCCTTGAATTTCCACTTACTATTTTCATAAGAATGAATTATAAATTCTTTAAAATCACTTCAGTTTTTTTGTCTGGCGCTTTCTGACTCACTGGTGTGAAAAAACCCCACCATATGATGTATCGTTAAATTCATCTTGATGCCTAGTTAGGCAAGATGTGTAGGTTTTTGGAGATTCCTCTATTTCTGTCCCACTAGACGTGAATAACCCTAATTTATGGGGCATTTTTTAATCATATTTTATGCAGGAAATTACAACCTCATGATAAAGAGTAAACCAATAGGTGTCTTCATCAAAAATGATCAGAAGGACTTGAAGTTGTACAGGCCAAATCAAATGACCCCAGGGGTTCACCCCTGAATGGGATATGAGGGGTCAAAGTTACTCCTATCTCAAAACTTCAGAAAAATGCAGATCAGTAATATAAGCATGTAGAGTGTCTTTGACTTGCCATTTCAAGGTTGCTAATCACAAATATGATAATATTTTTCATATCTGATTCTTTACTGATGGTTACAGCTGCCCTAAGAACAACAGAAGGTTAAAAACAACAAATTTCAAATATTGGCATATGGGGTATCATTTTATGCTATTTTAAGGTCAGTGATTATTATTATAATGTTATTTTTGACTTTTGGTCCTTTACTAGGGATCTATCGCTCTGTGGACTTCTACCAGAGGGTGACAAATGCCATATTTCTATTATAATTCACAACATTTAGATTTTAAATATTTAAATTCAAGAACACATTTTAAAATTTGAAATTTCACTGAGACAATTGTTCTTATTTATTATGCACTTCTACCCCATAAAGTAAATCATTACATTTCTTATGAACACCCCAAATTAAAGCAGCTTATGGTAATTCATACTTTTTTTTAGTTTTATCACTAATCTTTCATGTGGTACCCTATCAAATGCCTTCTGAAGGTCAAAGTAAATAATAACATATGTTCCTCTCATCATATGCTTTTGTTGCTTCCTCATAGAATTCCAGCATATTTGTGAAACTTGACCTTCCTGGTCTGAAGCCATGTTGAATAATATATCATTCACCTCTTGCAGACATGTGTTGCTCGTCCTTTTCCTTAATATTAGCCTCACATTCGATTAATGTGATGTGTACTTGACAGTCTGTGTCTCCCTCTCTCCCCCCCTCTCTCTCACACACACTTCTGTATGTCTAATTGAATAGATGACTTCATCTTGTTGCTCTGTCAAGTGCCTACCTCAAGTGTCAATAAGACAACAGAGTGATTTGGAGAATCTGAAGGTATCAACAGTATGATATTGTTCAAGAATACCTTTAATTTTTTTTTCCCTTGATTGTCCAAGTAGCCATACCTGGATTGTTAAATTACTAGGAATTCATACTAACACAACTTTGTCTACATTATAATCTACAAAACTGATTTATGTTTTACTGTTTGTCTAACAGGCTGCATTGTAGTAGAGAGGTTAGCAGTGCTACTTCACACATATACTGTCCTGGGTTTGAATGTTATCAATGTGCAGTTTGCACATTCTTTCTAAATCTTTATTGGTTTCCTCAGAGTACTTAAGTCTTCCCCCACATCCCCATGTGCAAGTTAGGTTGATCAGTGATTTTAAATTGTCCCCATTTTTAGCAGGTATGCATGTGAGTGCACCCTGTGTTAGACTGACAGGGATAGGCTCCAGCAGCAACTTAGCTTTGGAGTAAAACAGGCTTGAGAAAAGCAGAATGCTTCTTTATCTTTTAGTGGGTGTTTATGCAATGAAATATTGTTTTATACTTTATCTATCTCTTTCAAACAAAGATGTTAGTGATTTAATCCTGTTTAGATAAGAACACTTAAGAATACATATGAAAAAAGCAAACTGAACTTAAGGACTGTATGTGTCCTTCCCTATAGGTGCAAAACCTCAATCCTCAGAATCACCTTGGACTTGTACCACTCCTCAGACTCCTGCACATTCTTGGCAGCAATTGTCTCATATTGGGCACGAATATCCCTGAGAGCTGCTGTCAAGTCTGGCTTAGGGGCTTCCACCTCCACTTGAAGTTGCTGGGTCTGCACATTGACTTGGACATCACGGATCTCCTGAAACAGAACAGAAGAAGATGTTAGTTAGTAATTGTGAGAGTAACTGATTCTGTGTTTTGAGACCCCAGATCCACAGATATGAGTGTAGCCCACCTCATCATGCAGCTTCTTCAAGAATTCAATCTCATCCATTAGGGACTCAATCTTCCTTTCTAGCTCCAAACGAGAAAGGGTGGCATCATCAACATCCTGTTTAAAGAGGCACAGCAAAGTCAAGGGTAGGCAATGGATTCATTCGTGGCATGCACATGTTCTCCTCAAACACATCCACCAATTGAACTTAAAAGATGACCTACCTACTACATGAACTCGGATCATGCCAATTTAGCACCCCCAGCCCCTATACAGTATACTTTATAAAACTACCTCTTTAAATTACCTTCACCATCTCCAGCTAAACAAACCAGGCTCTCAGAGGGTTTCATTACTTACCTTTCTGAAGAGGACTAAGTTGTTTTCTGCCTCCAATCTCTTTTGAGTCTCATCGTCCAACCTGAAAGGAAACCCCACAGGATTTATGTGTCACAGTGCCACAAAGGGTAAAGCATACAAGTCTCCAGTTTCTAGAAGCTGTCAGTGTCCACATCAGGATAGAAAGGTCATTTCCTCCCTTAAGCATCTGTTTGGGATGTTACCACCACCAGTTGTGGCCCCTAACCCATTTAGAGAAAGCTTTGAAAAGGGTTGGGGATTCCAAAATAGGTACAGACACTTAAGAGTTTTATATAGTGCTCACTGGTAAAGACTCAGTGTAAAGGATACTAGGGAGGTATAAAGGACTGATTAGGCTAATCTGCTTAAAAATGTGAAGCCTGCTGACCCTTCGTGTTCTTAAATATCTGGAAAAGCTGCTTACCCTATGCTTTTATCTCTTTTGTGTATGAATCCTCAATTAATTTATTTTGAAAGCTCTTCTCTGCCTCAAAGCCTCCCGTGAATAGGGCAAAAAAATTCCACCCTCTTCTAGGATTTAGAGAACATCCAAAAGTAAAGTCAGGAAGATTATACTTGCGCCCAAGGCCAAGGTAGTTATTGTAAAAATGTGTGTATGTCTGAGATTGTCTAGATATTATGCTACCCCTTGATAATCTGGAGACCATCACAACATGTCACTTTAGTTTATTTTCCTGCATGAGAGACTGAAGACACTACATGGCTTAATTGTCATGGAACCTGACTACAAACCACAAGGCTGCTGGTTCAGTTTGTGTCTCTGAGCAGGAAGTAACTTAACCTCTCTGTCCTCTAATTTTAATACATATGTATTTATTATGCCATAGATTTTGTCTTGTAAAAGAACAGGATTCTCTATATGAAATTATTTTTGTGATTATCTAACACTGTTGTCGTTAAAAGATACCAGAGGGTGTGGGTGGGATGAAAACTAGGCCCTCTGTGTAAGAACACATGAGGAGCTCTGTAGACCTTTTCTGCATGTCTGCATGCACAGATTACTGGGACCATAATGTTGGCGTGGGTGTGTATTTTGGATAGTGTTTGTGAGTCTGTGTACAGGAGATGTATGTATAAGCCACACTGGGTCCTGTGATTAAACTGTAAGAGGCACATTCTAAGTGCTCTTCTACAAAGATGATGGAGTATTCCCAGACGCTGGTAGACAGGCTGCATCTATTATTCAGAGGCACTCCTAATGTAACTGCTGGCAGCTGAGCGTGGTAATGTGAAACTCTAATGTAACCCTCTCATGTAGAAGGTGGTTATTCCAGATGCATCTAAAAGTGACGTATCTAGGAATATGTTCATGCAGCTAGACCTCCTGGCTGGCGAGCTTTGGCACTGCATTACAGGAACATCCCATTATGTTGTGTTTGATACATGATTTGTTACAATGATTGAGACCATGAGTATCCTGGAGCTGTGTCTCCTTCTGGGGAGTACTTCAACCTGACCAGTGCATCAAACATCCTAGCATCCAGCTTTTGCGACACATATCCATCAGCACTATTAGATTGCATATCATCAAGATCATCTTACTAATGATAAATATGATCCAAGTAACTTTATAAACTGCAGTTTTGTTCCAGGCAAGTCAGTTCAGAATTATCTGATGAGGTTATAATTTTCGAGGGTATCTAACTGCAAGTCAATTAAAAGCAGTTCAAAGCAACAAGGGCTTTGTAAGTCAAGTGACCAATAAGATCTTATGAAGTATGGCTACAAGCTTTAAAAGTGAAGGTCCAAAAAGGCCAGATGATGTTAAATTCTTCTTGTTAAATGAGTAGACCAGTGGAGTCAAACTCAAGGCACACAAGCGAAATCTGAGCTTTGGATCTTTTTAAAGCTGCCTGCTTCATCGATTCTCAAAACATGTTACATACGGTCCATGATGTCCATTTATTTTTTCAAAGATCCTATTTTTCATACGTTTCATTTATATGATTGTGTCTGTATATAATTTAGCCAGGTTACATGTACATGTAACACTGGAGCAATCATCAGACAGAAAGATTCTCTCATCAGATTGGATGGCCTGCACAGACTCCACTATAGAATACCCAGGAGCAGGTAGGTGGACAGCTGACCGAGGTCTCCAGGACTATATCTTTATTTTTGACTTTCTCTTTTACACTTTTAATCTATGCTCAACTGGACATAGTTCATCAATTAATCAATACACAGATATTGTTGATTTCCATAGATGTTTAATAAATTTCTACTTTGTCCTTTGTGTGTTTTAACAAATCCTTATTTATTTGCGTATAACTTCTTCATTTAGCAATTAATATAATCTATACTTGTATTTTAACTGAGAATTGTTCACAGAGTTCTGCACTCAGTGAAAGGTGAAATACAAAAAATAAATTGTATTGTATTGTATTTTCTGCACAGCAATGTGCACTACAGCTATGATTGGAAACTTACTGTTATTAATGACCCAACAAGAAAAAAGTGAAAAGATAAAGGTGACATGCCACTCGGCCATAAAGAACTTTAGTCTTTTATCATGATACCGATGATGTGACAGTCCCATTAAGGAGATGTTAGCACCACTTTTTAACATTGTATGGGTTTCAGGGCTGGGCCCATTTCCATGGCCTTAACCTGACTGCCGTCACCACCCAAAATTATGTTTTTGTCTGTTCTACTGACATGATTGTTGTATGTGGATAGGATATGCATTTGCATCTTCACTTGTGTCAAATATGACCAAAATCTGTTTTTGACCAACTAGGTATGTGGTCTGTGTGATCCATCATCTGTGTGTTTATACTCATTTTTTGAATGTGGTCAAGTACTGTGATGTATGTTAGTGCAGGTGTAAAAGAATGTACTTTGGATTAGCTACAAATTATTGCATGTGTCCCGACGGCTGCACTCACTTAAATTTATGCACTGACATAAATTTTTTACTCAGTAATTACTTTGGTCCTATGACTGCTGCAAACTTTCCTAATGTGCTGTAATATCCAAGAAAAGAAAAGCTGATAAAAAAGGAAGGCAGTTTCAAGTGAGACACTAGGCAGAATATACTGTATGATTATGATGGGCAGGCAGGTACTTTTGTGTCTTGTTTGTAAAGAAAATGTGTTAGTATCCGCTTGTTGATATTTTCTGACCTGCATAAATATATAGTGTTATTTTTTTTTTGGCCTCAATAAAAATAGGTTTGATACCCCTGGAGTAAATGCAGGTCAGGGAAGTCAGATTAAATTCATGTGAACCATAAAAGCAGGCCAGAAACACTGAATGACATCAGGCTTCCCATAAAAGGAGTAACCATAGGTCAGAGAGGGATGTGTTAGACTCAGGAGGTGTAAACTTAAGATGAGTAACGTCTGAACACATTCAGCACCTACAGGTTGTAGTTACAGGTCAATCAAAGGTTCAGAGGTATACCTGCAGGCCACATATACCTTATAAGGGCATGTAATTAAGAAATCTAGATGATGCTAGCTTTATAAGGAAAATAGCCACAAATTATTGAGGAATCTTCATGTAAGTAACATTTAATGACATCAGATTTCTTAAATGGGGCCACAGTTCTTTGTTGAGGTATAGCTTCAGATTACTGAGATCAGATAAATTTGGAATCTGAAGAATTGTAGCTGTATGTCAATGAAAAGGGATAGGACTTGTAAAGGTATAACAGCAGTGTACTAATACCTGAAGGGGTCAGGATATTGGATAGATAAGGATGAACTCCACATAGATATATAAATACAAAAGGCAATATATAACAGATAGATAGATGGGGGGAAATGTTTCTTGCTACAGTTATGATATAGATCATAAACTCATAGTGAAAAGTGGAGAAATAATTTGCAAAACATTACATAAGTGCTCAACCTAGAAATATACACACTGTATTTTCAGTACACATTTAATGTATAGTGTTCCAAACGAAATATTGTCCCAGTGCCAATGTGTCTATCATAACTGGTCAAGGAGAAGAGATGTACAGTGGAGGAGGCCTTGTATAGTCTGATGACTTGAGAATGAATGAATGAACATATACAGTATCTACAGGTGCTTCAGTGTAATGAGTTCTGGAGAAGACGTAGTCATAAGGATCTTTCATTTTGCCATCATCCTCTTTTCTGGGACTATCTCCAGAGAATCAGGGTCAATCCTGTAATTCAGCTGACCCTCCTAATCATTTTTTCAGACATCTGGCACACCCTGAGGTGGTTTTTCTCTCCTTATAGAACACAATGTAAACAGTACATTGGCCACTATGAATTGGTGGAACATCTTTCACAATTCTTTGCACACATTAAAAGGAACGGCTACGAGTTGAAAAAGGTAAAAGCTAGACTATTGAAAATATAATAGCAGGTAACTAAGACAGAATGAAATCCAACTGCTTATGGCAGCTGCTAGAAGTTAAAAAGGGTAGATGGTAGACTTGAGGGCACCAACTGTGTAACCTATATGGGCCACCAAGGTACAAACAGATTTCTTCAGCTGTAGCCACACTAAATGGAAATGTAAAATGAAATGCAGGTTCAGGCTGTTGAGGGGTTCTCAAGGGCGTAGCTACATATCTTTGAATAATCAAAATAATTGTCATAGGAAAATGTTTAACAAAATCAAGTCTGTAAGGTGAGGTGATCAGACAGATGTCTAAGGAACCAAATCTTCATTCTCTGAGACTGTGCTGAACTGGAGATTAAGACTGGATGGGGTTAGACTTCTAAAAGAAGTCACGAAGCAGAGGGGAATAGATTCAATAAAGTAGACAATGGAGTATCCTTAAGTCTCTGAGGTATGAATGGTCAGAATTGTAAAAGTGTACTTAGTTGCAAGTCATGAATGGAAGACACATGTCCCAAAAAGTATAACTGTATATCATTTAGATTTGTTCTGGTCTGACTTCTATCGAGATGAGGTATAAAAGTAATAATATTACAATTTCTAGGTACTTGAAATGTAAGATAAATCGTGACCAAAATGTGGCTATACAGTAAACAGTAGCTAGGTTTAAGTTTAATGTGTAGGATTCTGTGAGCACCTATGTTGTATTTCTGCAGGTCAGTAATGAATAACACAAATTATGTTCTTCTGGACTGAAGATAGGTGCTTGTGATTTCTGGTGTGGTTAATCCTTATTGTATAACAGATGCCTCTGAACAAAGTGAAAAGTCTCAGAAATTAGACAGCAAAGCACAAAATGACACAATATACATTATTATTGCTGTCTGTGAAGCCATAATTATGTAGGTGTGGCGGTTCGGGCATTCATCAAATAGTGTTAATCAAGAGGGTGGTGCTTAGAAAGCAGATGCCTAGGCAGATTTTACATTTTTATTAAAGCATTTGTCAGGACACTGCAGCCTCAAAACATTCAACAAAATACAAGACATGAAATAGTTACTGTAGTTTGCCAATATAGCAAAGTGTTAGAACTGTGTAAGAGATGTTTACTGCTATATATTTTGGAAAGGACAAACAGTTTTAATGCCAATCTCTCTTTTTGCTAATGCCAAAAAGTATGGTCATGGTCTAGTAGTTGCCATTTCCATTTCCATAAGTCATTTCTGACTTGTCTGTATTGACATCTATTTTGTCCAATATAGTTTTTGTTTATGGACATTTGCAGTCATCATGGAGCCATTTGTAATGACCCCTGAGAGTCTCGATGAGGTGACCCTTGTGAGCTCTACTCAGTTATCTTCAATGACACCTGCTGACTCACAGAGGTGCCTCAAGTGGCTCTTGGAAGTCTTAATAAGGCATCACTGCTGATCCCTTGGCACACAAATAAGCTACCCTTCCTTTGTCCAGTTATAGGGGTGGCACAGTGGTTACTGATGTAGCCTCACAGCTCCAGAGTACTGAGTTTAAATCCCAACCAGGGATTGTTTATGTAGAGTTTTCCAAGTTCTCCTCATGTTTGTGTGGGTTCTCAAGCTTTCCTTTCATACTAAGACATGCATTTTTGTTTAACTGGTGACTTTTAATTAATGCCTGAATTAGTCATTGTGAGTATGTGCATAGGACTGCCCTGTACTGGGCTGGTGACCTGTCCAGGTCTGGTTCTCTTTTGTTGTCCAATGATGCCTGGATCAGCTATTAGCCCTTGCATCTCTGAATAGGACTAAGCGGGTTCGATTATGGACTGTTGGATGGTTCTCTTATTAACCTATTAGTAAGACTTGGCTTTACTAATATTAGCATTAAATATCTACAGAGATAATAGTCAAATAAAGCTCCGTCAGATAGATGCCAGATATGGGTGTGGCACCTTTTCATTATTAAACCTCTACAGTACTGCAACTGCCAAGCCCTGAATCACACATTACCACAAATAACAATGTAAAAAAATGTCCAGACACATGCAGCAGACTGACCTTTGTTTCAGGAGAGCCAGGTCTTCGGCCAAGTTGTCCCTCTCAACCTGAAAGCGGTCTCTCTCCTTCCCCATGACTTCCAGCTGTCTCTTCAGCTCCCTTAGCTCATCCTGGAAGATCTCGGAGGCCCGGTTAGGCTCCTGCTGAGTCTTGTATTGGTTCAGCTCAGCCACCAGTATGGCATTCTGCTGCTCCAGGTAACGCACCTTCTCAATGAAATTTGCAAAGCGGTCATTGAGCTCCTGTAGTTCAGCCTTCTCATTGCTTCTGGTGGTGAGAAACTCCTGGTTCATGGCATCCACCACAGCAAAATCAACCTTCTCATAGTTGAGCCTGGGGGCTGGGGTGCTGGACCGCACCCTATAAGAGACTGAGCGCACTGAGGATGCTGGGGAAGAAGATCCCAACAGCCGGCTGCCTCCTGCTGAAGTAGAGAGACGCGAGACTGAGCTGTAAGACAAAGGGGAGAACATAGGGGCTGCACCGAACGTGCGTCGGTAGGAAGTAGAGGTGGAGGATGTCCTCATCCCAGAGTGGCTCATGGTGTCTGCGTATGCTGCCTTCACAAAGACTTGACTGGCTTTCGCTGCAGGAGGAAGCAGGACTGGGAGGTGATGCTGCTGTTCTGGCAATTTTATAACCCCTTGGCAGCTCCAGCCCACCTCTCCCGACAAAACTGACCACTCCCTCCTCCTGCAATTCACAACCCCCACCCCCCCCCCTCCAATCCCAGACCGCTGGGAAAATCTCCAGACAGCTTTCTACATCAATAAATCTCCTAATTTTAATGCCTCTCTCTTCTGTTCCTTTCACACACACATACCCTGCATATTCTCTCTCTCTCTCTCTTTCTTATTCATCCATCCTTAAAGCACAAGCCTACTGAGATTTTAGCACTTCTTCACATAATGTTTAACTGCATAAATATTACAAGCTTTTAAAATTAAATAGTGCCATCCTTTTAAGACCTTTTTACCACAATTTAAAGTTTAAATGTAATACTTTACATTTATATAGCGCTTTTCTCACTAGTCAAAGTGCTTTACATTGAGAATGGGGAGCCACTTCAGCCATGGCCAATTTGTGGAATCCTCCTGGATTATGCAACTGTAGCCATTTTGCATCAGTCTGCTCAGCACATCTTACCTATTAGGTGGTTAAGGGGTGAGGGAAATAGTTGCACAATTAGGGACAGGGGATGATTAGGGGGCCAGAATGACAAGGTCATGGTGGTCGATTTAGCTTGGACATCAGGATTCACCCTGCCGTTTACAAAGGATACCCAAGGATGTTTTAATGACCACAGACAGTCAGGACCTTGGTTTTATATCTCATCCGAAGGATAGTGCCATTTTTACAACACAGTGTCCCCATCACTGCACTGGGGCATTGGGATCCACATTCAGGTAACTGAGTAAGCATTTCCTGATGGCCTCACTAACACCTCTTCCAGCAGCAACCCAAGCTTTTCCTAGATCGTCTCTCATCCAAGTACTGGCCGGTCTCGAACATGCTTAGCTTCAGGTGGACTACCTGTTCTGAAGTGCATGTGGTATGCCTGCTGGCAAATTATGTAATTTTGTCATGGACATTTTTGATATTGTTTCCTGTGGTCCAGAGTTGGTCACGGTAGGCTCCCATTCTATGAGAAATGTTTTTTTCTCCAGTTTCTAAGATAAACAAAAGAGTAAAACTACATGGGGTAAGTTACATATTAAAAAACATAATTTTTGTGAAGAGCATTCTTTTAACTATGAATAAATCCACAAAGGAATATGAAACACAGGTGGGATTATTAGAAACAATAAAAATCAAAAGAAGAAGGCCTATGCCTCTATGGGCCTACCTCATACAAACTACCTGTAGCTGGTCTACTTTCCCATATTATTAAGCACAAGCCACACATATTTTCCTCCGACATCTTCCTGTCAAACCATATGGGAATCTCTTTTTTCCTGCCAGGTGAGCCCTTGCCAACACTCCACACCCAGCTCCAAGTTTACAATATCTGGCTGTAAACAAGAAGACCCTTTATAGTCTTTTTCCTTAAACATTGCAGGGATTCTCTCAGATTTATTTCTGGGCCACACTTAGTCTTATAAAACTCCAGGAGGTGGGGTGGATGGGTTATTATCCCAGTGCTCTCCTTGTTGGCCCCAGACATCCCTGTACCCTAGTGACCCAACTATGACAATAGGGTTACTCAACCCTGCAGATGCTTGAATAATGTAAGCAGTAGACTACTTCCACAATGTATCAGTTTAGGATACTATAACATCTTATCTTGTGTTCCCTTCTGTCTGTCAAATTTATCCCTGAAATAATTATTCCCAAAAATTCTTACCTCATGTTTTAATTTGGCATCCCTGTGGAATAGATTAGTATTGGTCGTCCTTCTGGTATACCACCTAACATGTTACAGGTTAGACCCTGACCTTTACAACATACATATTTTTACAGTAGGAATATGGACAAGCTAAGTGACTTGCTCAGAGTCACATAAGGGGATAAAGGTGGGAACTGAACCATCAAATTTAGGCAGTAAAGTCCAGTGCCTTAGCCACAGCACCACACTGTCTGCCTATAATAATTCAACTTGCCTTTGCTTCATAAATATCGAAGACATTAAATATCAGTCACATGTTGTCTTCTGTCCATAAATAAAGCCTAAAGTCATCTGTGATCAGACAGGATCAGTCCCCACCAAGCAAAGCTTTGCAGTATGTCAGCTCCTAACAAAGATAAAGCTCTAAAATTGTGATGTCTGAAGAACTATGGCACCAAACAGCATGATTCTTGAATGGGGTTTAAGCTGAAGGCCACCTAAATTCATTTACTTCAAAGAGGAAGGCTAAATGAAGCTGAAGTATGAAAGATAAGTAAGGACAACAGCATCTGTCAGGATAAGATGTCAGATTGGTAGTGCTGGGCTGAAGACCTCTATGATCTAACAGGACAAGCTAGAAAGGAGGCAAAGTTACAAGAACCTGTGAAATAATTGAGATTTTTTCAAATCTGTTAAAACAGTAGGATATTAGTGCTAGTCAGACTGAATTGTCACAGAACTAAAGCGGGGCAATTTTCTCTGGATTAAACCCATCAACTTTTTGAAATGAAGAATGCAGGGCCTCATTTAGGATCAGCCATCTTTTAGAAATGTTGTACATCAAAACCAATTTCTGACTCACAAGTGTTAACGCTGAGAGACCTAACTGAACCAGGCATAAAAGTGGTAAGGACACAGTATGCCATTCCAAAGAAGGCTGAGATCTCAGGGAATCAGTACAGCACAAAAAGCCATATCACAATTGCTAACATCAAACAGGTTTAATTACACAGCACTAAAACTGCACAATACATTTAGATCTGTCAGGAATAGACTGAGGTGGTGTGGTGGTGCATTAATTAGTGTTCCTGCCCCATATATCTAGAATTCTGGGGTTGGAATCCACCTCTGGTCACTGTGTGTTTGAAGTTTACATGCACCCCCTGTGTCTGTGTGGTATTTTTCTCCAGGTACTCCAGATTTCCTCCCAAAGACCTGCATGTTAAGATAATTAGTAACTGGTCTAAAAGGTCTCCAGAATGATAAAAAGAGAGCATTCAAATCCGGCTCTGAAAGACACACAGCAAGTGCTGAAGAAAAAGCTGATTGAACGAAGGGAAACTTACAAGGCTAAAATAAAAAGCAAACTCACTCAGAATAACATGAAAGATGTTTGGATTGGATTGGACATAATTGATGGACTCAAGCAATTCAGGGTTCAGGCACTAGAATGGGATGTGGACAAAACTAATGCTCTGAATGAATTTTTAAAAATATTTTCCTTCCCACTGCCACATTCTTCTAATGACCAGTAAACCCATGCTACCACTATATCACAAACTCCTACCATGTCAACTGGAATGGCCAGTGACGAGCCTAACTCTGACCATCAGTATGGCTCTCCATAACTGAAGACCAAATAAAGAGTACAACCAAGGAAGCTACATACAGGAAAAGTCGCAGGACCAGATGAAGCCACTCCTCAAGTTTTTAAAGTCTGTGCTGTCCCCTGTCACCTATTCGGTCTGACCCTAAGGCTTCAGAAAGTGCTGCTGCTGTGGAAAACATCCTGCATAGTTCCATCGAATGAAGACGTCTCTTTACCTAATTACTATAGACCAATGGCAGTTACAGTATGTCTTACATCACGAAGATCTTTGAGAGGATGGTCCTGAACTACATGAGTCCTTTTATAGTAGACCACCTGGACTCACTGCAGTTTGTTGTCTCCCTCTGTGAATTGGCCCTAAAGTTATATTAGTTAGTAAGCCCTTGCAAAGGACTGGTAAGCTGTCTAGAGTTGATCCTCCTGTTCCTGCCATTATAGACTGTGGAACACTGATACCCTCAATTGAGGTAAGTGGGCTTGAGAATATTTTATGTTGAATAAGACTTTCATAGAGTAAGTTTACGGGTGTCTGTTTTCATACAAAATCAATCCAGGAAGGCAAAGCTATGTAAAGATATAAAAGGTGTTTGCTCTGTGACATAATAACATCAAAGAGATAAATCAAACTTTAAAGATTGTGGATATAAAGATACTCCAGAAAAAGGCCTACAAATGTTTAAGAATACAAGATGAAATGAAATTTCAAGGTCAAAATACTATTCTTTTGAAGAGATGTGAAATGTATCAAGACCATAATTCTTTTCAGTTTGACACATCTCAGGACAAAATGGAAAACAAGCCACTTTATTGTTGAGCAGAAAAGTCTGCATGGAAGGCTTTAAAAATCCTCAAAGGCCATAATAAAATTGATCCATCAGCATTCCTTCAATCAAATAGTGAAATTAAATAGTAAATTGAGGTTACCGGTGGAAATTAAAGGCGGATTTAAAACTGAAGCCAGGAAGAACTTCTTCACACAAACTCTAGTGGGAATTTAGAACAAAGTGCTCAGCCATGCAGTTTAAGCAGCAACCTTGACAACCTTAAAAAAATGTGTCTGAATGAGATTCAGAGACATCTTAGCTATTAGCTACCCAAATGAGCTTGATGGACTGAGTGGTCTCTTCTCATCTGTGCAAAGTTGATAAAGAGCCGTGAAGTCTTTGATTAAAATGTAATCATATTCATACTAACAGAAAATAGGTCTAGTTGGCAATGAAGGAACAAAATACAAAAACGGTTTAAAATATTCTTGTAGAATGTCAATATCTGTGGGATGCTCATCCCCTTTACACAATGCAGAGTCAAAATCTGACTGACTGAAACCAACTGATCACTCTCCCACCACCTCATGTAACCTACAGTACACAGTCCATAAATAATGTGTAATGTGCTGTGTCTGTTGCTGATGATTCTAGAGGTACACAACCACTTTTACATCTCATTCCATGGCCAGCAGTAGCAGCTTGGTGAATGTGGTAGAGCACCAAGCACCACAGCAGAAAGCAGAGGAGAAGTTAGGGATTATGGGAAAAGACAGTAATAATAATAATTACATATTTTATTAAATTTTTTTGTTTTAATTTTTTTTTGAGTAGTTTGTGCATCACACTAGCATTGTTTCATATTGTTTGCTAAAGTATTTCTTAAAACATTAGAAAACGCATATGAGATAGACATTCACCTGCACTCAGCAGGTGCACATCTACAAACAGAAATCCTTGATGGGACTCATTTCTTGGACATGTAGACTACTAGAAACTTACTAGTATTAAAAGAAATTCTTACTATACGTACTTGAATGTCTTCTTCAACATTTGTATTTGTTGAGTTTTTTTCCGTTTCATTTTCTGTTTTGGTTTAGCTATACTCTGTTTATAATTAGTGTATAGTAAGCTGAGTTGTTTGGTGGAAGTGCATTTTATTAGAATAAGTTGAAAATTAGATTGAACTGTATACTGTGGAATGTGTGTTGTCATAAATTTTGTTAAGTGAAAGTGATCAAGATCATCTAAAGCATCACGTGTTTGAGGGAAGGCATTTAAATCAGCCCTAAACTTAACTGGAAGCCAGTGCAGAGACATAAGAACAGGAGTTATGTGCACCCGTTTCCTAATCCTCATAATGAACCTCGTGAGACATTTTGAATTAACCAGCAGTTGATGCAGTGGTTATTGTTGCTGCCACTTAGGAGTTTTGGATTTGAATGCAAGTATGGGTACTTCCCTGCGGTGGGTTGGCACCCTGCCCAGGATTGTTTCCTGCCTTGTGCCCTGTGTTGGCTGGGATTGGCTCCAGCAGACCCCCGTGACCCTGTGTTCGGATTCAGCGGGTTGGAAAATGGATGGATGGATGGATGGATGGGTACTTCCTTTATGGAGTTTGCATTGTTTGTCTCTCTGTCAATATGGTATTTCTCCTGAGTACCCGAGTTTTGTTCCTAAACCCCAACTGTGTATTTGTATTTGTGTTAGGTTGTTTGGCAACTTTAAACCAGCAACAGTGTGTTGGACTGGTGCTCATTCTAGAGTTTATTCCTACCATGTGTCAAGAACTTTTGAGAAATGTTCCCGCTCCCTGTGACCCTAAACTTTATAGAAAAAGTAAGAAGTGAATGGATGGATGAAAGCTACAAATGCAGAGTCTTGAGTAGCCTATGAAATAATGCATCTCAGAATGGAAGATGTAGGTGTAACCTGTGTACTGAGATTTTTTAAGTAAGGAAGAGAGAAGTTTAGAAACAAGGTAGTTTTACTCACTATTTATGGCGATGTGTTATGTTACAAGATGATTAGCACATTAAAGTAAGAATCTGTTCTGTACACATGACTATAATAAACCTATAAACCTAAGCATTTCAGTAGCCAGTTCTGCTCAAAATAAATCCATGAGGTAACTTCTCTGCACCTTGCAATGTGAGGGAGCACCCTCATTTTCTTAAATTTCCTGGAAGATGTAGTAATGTGTGTACTAAGGGTTACATCAGTATGAAATTATGCACTGATTCAGTAAAACAAACAAGCAAGCCCCCTGATGTAAAAGTGCAAATAGACTCGAAGAAGAGCTGCCAAGTTATTAAGTGGGAAAATACTGGGATAAGGGAGAATCATCAATAAAAATCAGAAACAGAAAGTCTCTGAGACTTTACAGACAGGTAGGTCTACTATCTGAGGACTGTCACTTGAGATGACCACATGTCTTGTGACACATCCAAAAGAGAGGGAGGCAGGTGGAAGGTTCAGAGTGGTTTGTTAAGTTGGCTGACAACTGCGAGTGACCCTGAAGGGCAGCAGCAAGAATCTGGAAGTTTGCTGTGAAAAAGACAAATGTGTAACACTGTCCTGTTTACTGGAACTGGTCACTTGGGCTGCTGGGAATGCAAAAAACTTTGCTCAGCTTAACACATACACACAGATCAAGGGTACTGTGGGCAGCTCAGGACATGAAGCTGCTGCATGGACATCTGATAGGTGTGCATCTTCTGGTGAAAAGCAAGCCGATCAGGAGTCACTGTCACTTGACACAGCCGCAGTTGGTAGGACCTGCTGACTGGATAAATTAAAAGTGCAGCCTAAATCAACTATCTAATTTGAAGTTAAAAAAAGGTTATATGAAAAGCCATCCAAGTTTGTTGTCTAAAGACAAGCTGTCAAGATAACTTGACTGATGTCTCTAAATTGTCCCAGTGTGAGTTTGTCTGCGAATGTGCCTTGTGATAGAATGGTGTCTCATTTATGGCCAGTTTCCAGCCCTGCATAAGCTGCCTAGATAGTTTCCTGCTGACCGTAACCCCAGTAAAAATCATTATGATGCATGGTCCTGTGAATTATTAATGACTTTAAAAATCAATCATTTAAAAATAAAGAGTCTGATGTATTACGCTGTAAAAATGTGCCTGCAGGATCATCTGGGCATCTCAGCCCCGTGGGGAATAACAGAGCTGGAGGAATCGACAGAGTGGGAACAAGTGAGCTGATGAAAATTGGACAACAAGGAATAGGTGGGGAAGTGGCCAAGAAAAATGAGAGATGGGTAATGAAAGGAAAGAGACAGAGGAAGATAATTATACATAAAGGTAAGAAACATGTGAAGCATGGGAATAACAGAGAGGAAGACAAAAATAAAATGAAAGAAAGCAAAGTAAACTGAGAAGCACATTAGTTTATCCACTTGTTATCTATTGGTTAAACTGGTGGATGAAACCAATTTTGTTGGCATTAGGCAGAAGGCAAGAAACAACCGTATAGAGTAGGGGGCTAGTCATTCAGAGGACACATAGCCAGGGCTATCGTAACAGATGGGCACGCTGAGCAGTTGCCCAAGGGGCCCACGAGCATAGGGGCCCCATGCTAATCTCTGTATGTTGTGATTTGCTGAGTGGTTGTGTAGGTAGGGGTCCCAGTGTACTGCTTTGTCCGGGGGCCTATAATGCTGCTAAGACGGCCATGCACACAGCAGACTGGACCAGTTAACGTCAGTTGCAAATCTTTGGGATGTTGGAGGAAATCAAAGGACCTGGGGAAAAATCATACAGACACAGAGGAAACATGCAAACTCCACACAAACAAAGTCCAGGCTGTGGTCTTTGGTCTCATGAGATGCCATTTTTAGCCACAGTGCTGCCCATGCCATTGAATTACTGAAATTAAAGCAATGCAATACATAAAAGTGCTATGAGGCCATAAAAACAGAAGATGAATTGGATTAGTATGTCAACACTGAGCACAATATTCTCAAATTCTCTTAATCCAGTTCGGGATCATGGAGGCTTAAACCTATATCACCAGCATCAGGTGCAAGGCCCCTAGGGACCAGTTCTGCTTATGGCACCACTCCATCGCAGGTCCCACTCATGCACAGTCATCATATAACCTAATCTGCATTTCTTTGGAGATGTGGGAGAAAAAACAAACTACTGGGAGCAAAGCCTACAAGGTCAATGTGAGATGGGTTGTACTGACATAGATACACTTCTTCTTAAGTTACCCTTGGAAAGAAGAGATTGGAAAGAAGAGCTTTTCCAAATTAACAAATTATATTAAAGAACTTACCAATTCAAATAAGAAAGTAAAAGGTAAAATATTATTAGGAAAAACGCTTACAGTGCTGAACTAGCAGACCAGTGTGCCTGTGTAGACACTCCCTGCCCTTAGATCCTCATGATGATTTTTAGAAACCAAAACCAGAAGAAAGGAATTATTTGTCTGTCCATATAAGGGCCACACGTGGGTTATTAATGATACCAGTGGAAGCTGAAACTAACTTTGTCAAAGAATGGGTTTACACAGATACTCAATGGTGTCCTGTGACTCCTCCAAACAAACATCATGCAAGTGTTCATATAGACAGACAAAGGTGCATGGGAGGTGTCCACTACACCATAGCTGCCAATTCTGAATGGACTACATGTGCTGTATCACTCTGGTCAGGGGATACATCTAATCAGGTAAGGCATTTGATATCTTAGAAGCTGTCGTTGGTGATGGTAGCCATATGTGGACAGGAAGTGTTATTTTGGATAAAGGTATGTCTTGTCTGCAATAACATTCCTTGATTTATTGTCACGTAATGAACCTTCCTCAACAATAGCGGAGCTGATTGGCTCTCATAAGTGTTGACACCTGCTGATCTGGCAGCCTAATGTTCATAAATGTTGTCTAGGTGAATGCACTGTACACAGTGTACACATTGTTTCCTTTTACAAATGTTGATGTTATCATCCAAATACCTGAATGTGTTGCTGGAGATTATTTGGTACTAGTCTACTAAACTATGCGACTCTTTAATTCCACCCGGGGGGTAAACGTTAACATTTAACATTATACATAGTTATTGTCTGTTTTTCACCTGCATTATTATCATTCTTTAATTTAATATTATTTATTGTATCAGTATGCTGCTGCTGAAGAAAGTGAATTTCCCATTGGGATTAATAAAGTATCTATCTATCTATCTAGTCCATGGGCATTCAGGATTTCTGACCACAAAACCAAACTAGACACAGTCAGTGATGGCTAGCAGTCAGTGGCATTGTGAGTGAAGTTCAGCATCAGCAGACATTTTCCCAGTTATCCCCATCTCTTTAGAAGTTGGTAAGCACTGTGATAGGCTGTTGCATGGTCCAGTAGTCCTCTTGTAGTATTTTTCATGTGTTATCATTTATTTTTTGTTTTACAAAGCTGAACCTTGACCATCTACTAGTCTTAAGGAACATAGTGGACATGCACATCTAATTACTGAATATGTTGATTTGGCATTGTTTCTGGGAAGCTACCATTTTCCTTATCCAATCAATTGACTTTTCTTTATTATAGCATCTTTCAAAGCACATCATCACTAGACACTTTGTACAGCAAACAAGAATACAGTTGAAAGAAACCAATGTAATCCAAATATATACACTTCGAAGGAATAAACATTTAGAAAGAGCCCACAAAAACAGGGAAATGAAATGCATTCATGTTGGAGCAGATCAATAGTAAGAAGACAGTTAATAGATGGAATGCTTGACCGTGCATAATCAGTGGTAAATAAAATAAAGGGAGGAACAGCTGGTCTAAGAGGTTACAAGCACAATTTGAATGTTATAAAGAAGTGTGGGCAGAGGAAGTAGGGGAAGGTGGAAAAGTGGAGAAGGTAAAGTGAAAGAACATCAAATGGAAGAAGGAAACGAAAACAGTGAGACAGGGGAGGAAGGGAAATAAAGAGGTCAGGCAAGATGGGCGATGCAGTGAGAAAGAGGAAGAATAAAGAGAATAGAGAATTGAAGAAAAATAAGAGGTGGGGAAAGACACGGGAGAATGGAAGGAATGGAAAAGTGAGAGTAATTGGAAACATTGTGATTGGATGGTAAATACACAGCAAAATGTAGGAGAAGATTGAATAGAAACAAGAACAGAGCAGTGATTGGGAATCAGCAAATCAGTTCTTATTTCACACAGTGAATGATAGTCACTACTATTATCTGTGACTCCATAGCATAGTTTTCTTCATGGTTTATATCAAAGAAAAGCAGATCTAAGGTTAGATACATTCCACCCATTTTGGATGCCAGTTTTCATTACTGACAGAGGAGCCAGTCCAGCACAACCACATAGGCCAAAAACAAAGCACACAGAAGATAGGATAACAGTTTTTGTAACTATTCTCAATCTCAGCAGCTTTCCAATACTTGTTTTTTTTTTGCATTCACTCTAATTTCTGGGCAGTGAGATGTTGTTGTTACCACTGTAAGCTAACAGGGACCTCAATTCAGTTCCCATTCCAACCCCTTTCTGTGTGAAGTTTACAAATTCTCTCCATATCTGTTCAGTTTTGCAATGTCTATTGTAGTTTATTTTCACATCACTAAGTTGTGAAGTTTAGATTGCCTGAGCCTACACAAGTAGGCGTGTGTGTCCAGGTTCGGTTAGTTTCTTATTCCTAAAGCACTTACTATGCACTCCAGCTATTTGTGACCTTTTAATGCAAAAAGGAAATGGCAGGATGAATCAGTTTTACACTGTGGGAAGCATGGCAACTCACTGGATAGTGATGATGCATCGTGGCTTCAGAGATGTAGATTTACATCCTTATGTCCACAAACTAAAGATGTTCATGTTAGGTTAATGGATGACAATAAAGTGGCCATCTGGGGTTGGTTCCCATTTCACATGCTGTACTGGAGGGTTAGACTCTTATTGCTTGCTTAACTGTAAAATAAATAATAGGATAAAAAAAACAGATGATTAGATGTTACCCAGTTAATTCTTGCTATTCTGTTTTAATTTTAATTTCTAATTCACAATACTGTATTGTGCACTACAGCATGATTGATATAACGGTCACAAAGTGCTTTATACATTAGCTGAGAACAGGAAAAGGAAGTAAAGGAAATGACAAATAATGATGAGAATCAAATACAAAGGAGGAGTAAGGAGAAACAAGAAAAGAGTAGTAAATATACAAGGAAAATGGAAAGGGGGTTAGATATGGGTTCAGCAGAAGGATCAAAAGAAAGAAAAAGATGGAAAATAAGAGAAAGAGCAAAAGAGTGAGAGTGTGCAACAAGAAAATCAAGTGATTGATTTGGTAAACTGTTGGAGGGAGGAAGGGATTAAAAGAAAGAAAGAAAGAAAGAAAGAAAGAAAGAAAGAAAGAAAGAAAGAAAGAAAGAAAGAAAGAAAGAAAGAAAGAAAGAAAGAAAGAAAGAAAGAAAGGTCTGGATTGCCACCACCCTTAGGAGATCTCTAGGGACGAGCTAGTGAGCCATCTGCAGTGCTGTTGAGTGAATTAACAATTCATGCTGCAATATGAACAGGTGGTGCATTAGGGACCCAGGGCAGTCCATTAGATGTGGCCACCAGACTGGGAACTGTGCCAGGCACTTCACTCACTTGATGCAGTGTGCCTCAGATGGTAAATCATAACCTTGTTTGAGCTCTCTAATATTGCGAATCAGGTGTAAATGAGATGGAAATAGCACCCAAGACGCTTTTGGACCTTGCCTGTATTTCTTATGTTTTTATGAAAGACAAGCTTAGCATAGGGGCCGAGTCCACAAAAACTCATATATTCCCAGGCACGGGCAAGCACAAAATACAGTGAGACACCGATACCAACATCCTCAAAAACAAAGGCATTCACCTGCTTATATGCCCGTACTCAGACACGCACTCTGTGCCTTGAATGTCATTGTAAAGATCCATCTTTACTTCAGCCACTTCCTGCAGTCTCGCCCTGGCAGTGTCTGTGTCTGGGCTTCTCTCTAATGAATTTCTGGTGCATTAGTATAATAAAAAATCTAATAAAGCTGCTACTCTGGACAGATCCACATTTCTCTTCAAGCACTAATGGAAAATTACCTTCCGCAGCAGTGTCCCAGCTGGCTCTTCCGATAAGACAGGTCACATAAGGTTGTGATCAGGTTTCATTCCCTGACAGCAGAGGGGTAAGGTGCTTAGCAACAATGCAGACAGACATGAATTCAGCATAACTCAGAAGCCCAGCACTGTCTGGCCTGATCACAGCAGAAACAGCGTACTGGAATCTAATATGGCCATACCCTAGAATCCTTACTTAGTTCTGGCCTGGTCAACAGATAAGATAGTCTTCTGGAATTTAATATGAACATGCCATAGTGAGCTTATAAGGGTTTGATCTTATCCCACACACACATAGATTCTAGGATGATTTAGTGTGGTTGATCCTAGGAAAGATCATCAAAATCCTGTATGTATGGTTAAACTCTTCAGCACCAGAACTTGGCCTATTTACAGCACAGAGGGACATAACAGGGTACAATATTGCCACAATTGTCACTCCAGACATTCTATAGAGTGGAAAATACTGACACCTCACACAGCCCATTATAGTCCACTACAGTCAGACCTTTGTGATGTCCATCAGAGTGCAGTGTATGACCACCCTTCAGAGAGCTCTGTAGAATCACACTTTACAGTTCCCATTACAGTTGAGATTAGTCAGACCTTAGAGAACCTATCAAAGTCAATTATAGTCAGACTTTGGAGAGTATGTGAGAGTTCAGGATAGTCAGAACTCACCAAGCCCAATACAGTCAAGTACAGTCAGACCTTGGAAGGCCCATCACAGTCCAGTATAGCCATACTCCAGAGATTTAATCAAAGGTCAGTGCAGGCATACTTCACAGGGCTCAGTAGTATCACATCACAGTTGTCATCACAAGACAGTCAGACCTCAGAGAGCCCATCACAAGACAATATAGTCTGAAGGCAAGAAATCCATAAAAGTTGAGGATAGCCAGATCTCACAGAGTTTCACCCCAAAGGGTCTAGAGTGGTTAGACTTCAAAGAGCCTATTGAAGTCCAGTATTGTCAGATTCCACACAGTCTATAAGAGTGTGAAATACTGAGACCCTATAGAGCCCTTTGTAATCACCATAGTTGGACCTCCATGAGGTCCATCAAAGAATAATGTGAACCACCTTTCAGAGAGCTCAATACACTCCTGTATAGTCACACTTTACAGTTCCTAGAACAGCTGAGGATAGTCAGACTTTAGAGAGCCTATCACAGTCCAATATACAGGGTGGTCCAGATCTAATTACTGTATGCAACTTTTAATGCAATGCAGGAAAGCACCCGCTGTTCGACTGACAACCATCTCCCTGCCATTTTGGAATGCAGGGCAGGTGCTGCTATCTATCGGCAACAAAAATAATTTTTTGTGAATTCTCTATGTTATAAACGTAATAAGTTATAGCGTAATGAAAATTACATAATTAGATCTGGACCACCCTATAGTCAGACTTTTAGGTGTTTATCAGACTTCAACTTCCCATGGGCTCACCACCTATGGTAGGGGCCAAGGAGGTCAGGTGCAGTGTGAGTTGGGTGGTGGCCGAAGGCGGGGACCTTGGCGGTCTGATCCTCGGCTACAGAAACTGGCTCTTGGGACGTGGAATGTCACCTCTCTGAAGGGGAAGGAGCCTGAGCTAGTGCGTGAGGTCGAGAGGTTCCGGCTAGATATAGTCGGGCTCACCTCGATGCACAGCTTGGACTCTGGAATAGGGTGAGAAGCTCAGTCATCCGGGAGGGGCTCAGAGTAGAGCCGCTGCTCCTCCGCATCGAGAGGAGTCAGATGAGGTGGCTCGGGCATCTGATCAGGATGCCTCCAGGACGCCTCCCTGGTGAGGTGTTCCGGACATGTCTAACTGGGAGGAGGCCCCAGGGAAAACCCAGGACACGCTGGAGGGACTATGTCTCTTGGCTGGCCTGGGAATGCCTTGGGATTCTCCCTGAAGAGCTAGAAGAAGTGGCTGGAGAGAGGGAAGTCTGGGCATCTCTGCTCAAGCTGCTGCCCCCGCGACCCGATCTCAGATAAGCGGAAGAGGATGGATGGATGGATGGATGAGAGTTCAAGATAGTCACCAAGCCTATCATGGTCAAGTACAGTCAGACCTTGAAAGGCCCAACATAGTCTAGTATAGCCAGACTGCAGGGGGTCTGTCAGAGTTGAGGATAGGCAGAACTTCCCAGGCCCACCACAGTCCAGTACACTCAGACTCCAGAGGGCCCATCAAAAGTTAGTGTAGACACATCTCAAAGGTCTAAGCAAAATCCTGAATTTCACTTTTATCTCTACACAAGACAATACTACTATTACAGTCACATTTATCATAGCACAGTAGTCTGATATAATCAGACACACTTCATACAACTTAGCAGATTCCAGTATAATCACACCTTAAACATATAAGTAAAGTCAATCCAGATCATATCAAGCTGATTCTGATGGCTTAAGCATGTTTATATGCACAGTTAAGTTCCCATGATGGATTGCCCAGCTGAGCCAAGCAAAGCTACATCTAAAGAAGCTAAATAGAAGATACATATCAGTCAAACCCCAGTGAGTCCAAGAGAGTTTAGTTTGGCTACATTACAGAATACTTCTACAACCCACATGGCCACACACCACAGAACTCCACAGAGCACACCATCTGGTCAACGTCCATAGAGCACAGAATTAACCGATATCAGTTCTCCTCTTTATTCCCCAAAGATGTGTATGTCAGGCTAAATGGGAACTCTAAATTGGTCCAGAGTGAGTAAATGTTCATTTGTATGAGTTTGTCCTGCGATAGCCTAACATCACATTCCCACTATGAACAGAAGTACTTTCAAGGCAGGCCCCAGCTCCCATAACTCTGAACTCTGAACTAGATATGTGTTTTAGAAAATGGATAGGTTAATGTAACTGAGAGAGATCTACAGCTCTTTGTGTTTAAATCTTCATGCATCAACTTCTGTTAACATGACTTGTTTGTTTTACTCAAAGATAATGATTCTTTCTGTTGCTGTGTATATAAATAGATACGTGCTTAGTAAATCTGTGCAGTTATGTACATTTTTTGCTGCTGGTTTGTATTTATAAATCTGTGTAAAAACTTTCTGTCCATTGTCAATGAAGTGTAATATATAAGAATAAAATGAATTGAATTAGATGTGTCATCCTTCAGCTGCTCAGAGTGAACACTCTCATTTGACAATTGAGAGCTCTCACATCAGCCCCTCAAATTCCATTGGCTACCCTTCTGACCCAAATGAGTCTTGAGTTTGCATGCGAGACTTCACAGTCTCCGTAAAAAACAAACAGCTAGAATTGTAAGTCAGTTCTATTGTAACTCCCCCTATCTTATGGATCCCTCCTATGCCTTCTATAGTAATAATCTTCAGGCTGTGTTGCCCTAACTAGCTTTCAAGCACACTTCTGTACCCCCAACACACTGCAATGTACTCAGAATCATGACCAAAAACTAAGACCACCATGCCCCACCTGCTGCTAATTCACACTAACACATTTGCATTTTCCACCAGAGTGTTCCATCTCACCACCTAAAAATTGGAAGTGGTCTCCCCTAGACGTTCTCGTATACTCAGATATGGGACTGGATATTTGAAGAGTAAACTGCTAGACAATGATTATATTTTTATATTATGTACATTAAAGAACCATCAACAACAAATCAAATCAAATTAATAATATATTGAGCAATTATTATAAAAGTAAAGTTGAATAAATCGGTCTCTGCAGCTGCATGAGTAAAAGGTAAAATACCACTTCCAGTTTACAGAAATAGCCCAAAAGTTGATAGAAATCTACGTTTTATATCTAATAATTGTATGCAAAATTTGGTTGACCTAAATAAAAGCGTACTCAAGTTATCATGTTTACATACACACACAGACAGACAGACAGACAGACAGACAGACATAATTTCAAAAATGGTATTTTCGGACTCAGGCAAAGTCTAAAACGCCGAGATTCATTAAAATCTCGAAATTGAATTTTTGGAGGATTCCAATATTGTCCCCACACTTCGTATACGAGAAAGTAACAACATAGCCGGTAAGTTAATTATGATTTGCTCCCTTATGAGTGCTGAAGCCTGAATGAGTGTACCCAACAATTGACTGGCGTCCCATCCACAATTAACTTCTTCTTTATGCCTTATGCTGTCTCCCCCCACAACTCTTATGTATCTTATTTAACTCCCCCTTTTTTTTAACAGTCTAGACGAGAACAGGCCATCCAACCCCTATCCACTTAATTCTTCTAAAAACACATCAAGTCAATTTTTGAAAATCCCTTAAGTCCTATTGTCTACCACACTACTTGGTAGCTTATTCCAAGTGTCTATGATTCTCTGTGTGAAGAAAAACTTCCTAATGTTTGTGTGAAATTTACCCTTAACTAGTTTCTAACTGTGTCCCCGTGTTCTTGATGGACTAATTTCAAAATAACAGTCTCGATCCACTGGACTAATTGCCTTCACAATTTTAAACACTTCAGTCATGTCACCTCTTAATCTTCTTTTGCTTTAATTGAAAAGGCTCAGTTCCTTAAATCTTTCTTCATAATTCATCCCCTGTAGCCCTGGAATGACCCTAGTCACTCTTCTCTGGACCTGTTCTAGTACTGCTATGTCCTTTTTGTAGTCTGGAGACCAAAACTGCAAACAGTACTCTAGATGAGATCTCACAAGTGTATTATAAACTCTAATTATAAACAGGCTTGATAATGGATGAATGGATTTACTATGGACCACCTCCATCTATAGCCACAAACAACTCAGCTCAGTAACACTCCATCATGTTCATCTTCATGTTGACAAATCATCACATACTCCACATCACCTCTGCACTCCTGGATGACCTCCAAAGACAGTCTCACGCACGTGCCAGTACACACCCTAGCTCGTCTTCTATAACATACTTTGACTTATACACAACTATTCTTGGATTAATCTGTTGATAAACAATTTCAGACCTGCACCCTGACCTTTGAGAAAGGCCTCCTTCAGAGGATCATGACCTGCCATAAGGTTCTTCCTAAGAAGCTGTCACTTCACCCCCATTCCTCTTGCTGCTACAGTCATCTATTAAATCTTTAATCATGCAAATGACAATTCAAGAAAGCCTCTTTTTGACACTCTGGAGACAGATGTGGTCTTAGCTTGGTTAGCTGGCTAAAGATGTGATTGATTTTGTCCATGTATTGATTTTTTATTGACAGAAGGGCTCTTTTCCATTGAGTTTTCTTGGCTCCTTCTAATTAAGAGCTTGTCTACTGCGGCCTCCAGCTCACTTGTGCATTTTTTAAATATTTTAAATAATATACACAGATAGCTGCTCCCCCACCTCAAAAGTTTGATATTTCAGTTGCATGACCTCACTCTGCGTTTGAGCTGCTGTGTGAAAGCTGCACTCAGGTGCTATAGTTTGACTTCCCACATACTCTGAAGGCAGCAAGGAGAATTTTTGGAAGATCTTGTTTTTGAACAGGGTGGGACTAAACACAACACAACTGGTCACCAAGAAGCAGAGTCCTAAAACAAGGAGCTGGGGGTGGGTTCACTTAATATCTGTCAGAAACATTAGTAGGCAGTGATATGTGAAATAGCAAAAATAAGGAAATGCTAGAAATAGGTAGTGAAATCACAGGACTGAAATACACAGATATATCCTCTTATGTTGTTTAGTTTTCAGATCATAACTCATATTTCCATCTGCCATTTCCAGTTTAATACAGGTGCTGGTCATAAAATTTGAAAATCATGACAAAGTTGATTTATTTCAGTATTTCCATTCAAAAAGTGAAACTTGTATATTAGATTTATTCATTACACATAGACTGATGTATTTCAAATGTTTATTTCTTTTAATGGTGATGATTATAACTGACAACTAATGAAAGTCCCAAATTCAGTATCTCGGAAAATTAGAATATTGTGAAAAGGTTCAATATTGAAGACACCTGGTGCCACACTCTAATCAGCTAATTAACTCAAAACACCTGCAAAAGCCTTTAAATGGTCTCTCAGTCGAGTTCTGTAGGCTGACTTGACAGTTGTCCAAAAGATGACCATTGACACCTTGCACAAGGAGGGCAAGACACAAAAGGTCATTGCTAAAGAGGCTGGCTGTTCACAGAGCTCTGTGTCCAAGCACATTAATAGAGAGGCGAAGGGAAGGACAAGATGTGATAGAAAAAAGTGTACAAGCAATAGGGATAACCGCAACCTGGAGAGGATTGTGAAACAAATCCCATTCAAAAATGTGGGGGAGATTCACAAAGAGTGGACTGCAGCTGGAGTCAGTGCTTCAAGAACCACCACGCACAGACGTATGCAAGACATGGGTTTCAGCTGTCGCATTCCTTGTGTCAAGCCACTCTTGAACAAGAGACAGTGTCAGAAGCGTCTCGCCTGGGCTAAAGACAAAAAGGACTGGACTGCTGCTTTCTGATGAAAGTAAA
The DNA here is from genome assembly GCF_900747795.2 of Erpetoichthys calabaricus. Lineage (NCBI taxonomy): Eukaryota > Metazoa > Chordata > Cladistia > Polypteriformes > Polypteridae > Erpetoichthys > Erpetoichthys calabaricus. Next base: position 252,285,525 of record NC_041396.2, read on the forward strand.
TTTTGCATTTCCTTTGGAAATCAAGGTCCCAGAGTCTGGAGGAAGAGAGGAGAGGCACAGAATCCACGTTGCGTGAGGGTCCAGTGTAAAGTTTCCACAGTCAGTGATGGTTTGGGGGTGCCATGTCATCTGCTGGTGTTGGTCCATTGTGTTTTCTGAGGTCCAAGGTCAACACAGCCGTCTACCAGGACGTTTTAGAGCACTTCATGCTTCCTGCTGCTGACGAACTTTATGGAGATGCAGATTTCATTTTCCAACAAGACCTGGCACCTGCACACAATGCCAAAGCTACCAGTACCTGGTTTAAGGACCATGGTATCCCTGTTCTTGATTGGCCAGCAAACCTCGCCTGACCTTAACCCCATAGAAAATCTATGGGGTATTGTGAAGAGGAAGATGCAATACGCCAGACCCAACAATTCAGAAGAGCTGAAGGCCACTATCAGAGCAACATGGGCTCTCATAACACCTGAGCAGTGCCACAGGACTGATCGACTCCATGCCACGCCGCATTGCTGCAGTAATCCAGGCCAAAGGAGCCCCAACTAAATATTGAGTGCTGTACACGCTCATACTTTTCATGTTCATACCTTTCAGTTGGCCAACATTTCTAAAATCCTTTTTTTTGCATTGGTCTTAATTGATACTCTAATTTTCCGAGATACTGAATTTGGGACTTTCATTAGTTGTCAGTTATAATCATCAACATTAAAAGAAATAAACATTTGAAATACATCAGTCTGTGTGTAATGAATGAATCTAATATATGTTTCACTTTTTGAATGAAATTACTGAAATAAATCAACTTTGTCATGATATTCTAAATTTTATGACCAGCACCTGTATATCTTCAGAAAGCTGTAATGTGAACACTGTGAAATGATTGCTGATTTGTGCACAACTGACAACATGTTCTACTCTCCAACTAGTCTCTCTGAAAAAATACAAAACTTCCATATATTCATGCTGCAATTTCTAAAATACAGCATGCATCTCAGCTTTTTGGCAAAATCTGTCCCATATCTGCCACTGAAGGTCTCAGGGCCACCTGCTTGGATCATTCCCCAAATAGCCATATTCATATTAACTCCACATGAAGTGTTTGACTAGATCTTCTACGATTTGTCCCAAACTACAGATTGTATCATACAGTTGAAACAGGCCTCTAGGCTGTCTGTCGTGATCTTTCTCCAACAAACGTGGGAGAGATACTTTCTCTCACAGGTTGCTAAACTGCTGTTGAGATCTGCCTAAAGCTTGCCAACTTCTTACAGATTCTATTCATGGACCACCAAAGGATCTGCTGACAAATGTGACATACTTTGTTAAACTTCTGGCTTAACTGCTTTGATCTCTCTCCATCTAACTAAATTTGAACATACTTCACATGCAGGCCACTAGGATGTCTGCCAGGATCTGTCCTATATTTATCAAAATCTATTATACAGTACAACATCAACCAACTGTACTATCTGAAATGATCTATCCCCAACCAACATTTTGTCGTGTACTGCACACATACTATAGGTCTTCGATCAGTCCACAAAGCTCTCTCAAGCATGACGCATTCTGTCACAATTTCTCTCCAGCCATATGTCAGCCTACAGATAACTTTTTCCAGTAATCAGGACTTGTTACAAGAATTCACTCAACCCCAACAGATTCCCATATCTAGTAAATCACCTAACAGCATCAAGTCAGTGCTTTTGGATTACAGTACTCCTTAATACATTGATCTACCGTTTTTACAGGCTGTCACTCTGACAAACTTTCCTACTAAGACTCCAGTTTGTCAGTTGAGATCCTTTCCTAATTTGCCATATCCTGAAATATGTGCTTAATAGACCTCCACACTTTTTGTTGTGATACTTTTGTGCCACACGAGATTTTTGAAAAGCTTCTCCCACATCTATCAAATTTTTTCTGAGATCTCCATAGCCACTATTTGATTTTCCATGCTCATCTCAAAGACCTCAGTTGCCCAAGAAAATCAATAATTTCATAATTTTATACTTCCATTTATATTTAACCTTGCCAGTATGCCAGCAGATTGTCTGCTTAGATTTTTAATCTTCATATAGATTTTTCATAAAAGAGAAGGCCCCTGAGCAGCTTGTGGAAGCCCTCACTAACAAGATTAATGCAGACTGTGTAATAAAAGTTTAGTAGCATATACACCTTCTGTCCATCCCAGTGCCTCCTGACTGTCTGCAGTGATTATCCAATGTCTGTACTGCAAATCGATGAGATCAGATTGCTTGTTGACAATGTGCAGATAAGAATGCCAGAGATACTGATGAGCAGACTGACATAAAGGGCAGCCTGATGCATGCACCCCAAAGTGCCATGAAAGAAGGCCGCTCCTTAATAGAACACTAAGGCAGGGCAAACTTGAAATCAAACAGACTCAATGCATAAAGTCAAATTTGAGGTAAAGTATAAACAGTGACATCACAATGGAAGAGTGAATATTCATGTTATGCACAATGTCTTCTTTCTGTATACATTTTAATTAAGAGACAAGGATGTCTTCTGTGTAGAATGTACACATTTCTAGAATGTTGTCAAGAATTCCTATCCTGGGACCAAAATTCCCTTCCGTTTTCTAAAAACAAGCAAATTTGCTTCCAAAAATCTTCCTGAAATGAATGAGCATGATGTGCCCTGCGATGAGATGAACATTGCATTTGTTTTGTCACTACGTTTAATTCAGTTAAAAAACCCCCAACAAGAAAAAATAGGTAAAGTGCAGATCTAACATTGATATACTAAGACAAAACTTCACTGCACCCAGGTGCAATAACCCCCTAAATTTCAGTACTCAAGTTTGCACACCTGTTATGCTTGCAGTTATCACTAGAGGGCAGTATACATCTAAGTTCATTGGTTCTCAAGTTCAGTTTTGGAGTACCATTGCTGCAAGCTACAGTTTACTTTACATTTCAGTCTTTTCTTACTAATCTACACACAAGTGAATGACACTTAAGTAGCAACTTCCCCTTAGAATTCTGTCATTTTCAGCAGTCTCTCCACTGTTCCATCACTAATTGTCAGCATTTGGATACAATTAAGGGAGTGAATACTACTTTGGTTAAATTATAATATGATAAAAGTTAACATATTTACATCCATCCATTATCCAACCCACTGAATCCGAACACTGGGTCTGCTGGAGCCAATCCCAGCCAACACAGGGCACAAGGCAGGAACCAATCCTGGGCAGGGCACCAACCCACCGCAGAACACACACACACACACTAGGGCCAATTTAGAATTGCCAATCCACCTAGCCTGCATGTCTTTGGAATGTGGGAGAATATTCAAACTCCACGCATGGAGGACCCGGGAAGTGAACCCAGGTCTCCCAACTGCGAGGCAGCAGCACTACCCACTGCACCACCGTGCCGCCCTAACATATTTACAGCTAGAGCAAAAATACACATTTGTGAATTTCTTCTAAATATCACACTGGCATATTTTTCTGAATGCAAAATAAGGCTTGCTAATTAAACATTAAGAAGTAAGCAAGACCAACTGATTTGCAAAACTGACTGGAATGAAAGTCTGCATTCTCTGTGATACACCAGGACTAAACTTGAGAATCCCCATGTTTTAACCAAAATAAAAAAAAGCAGACAGTGACCAATGGATGTCTGTAGTTTGACCACACTAAACAGAAAGCCCTAAACACATTTGAGTCATACAACAGCATCAGTGTGTTTAATTTTTGCTTGTATGACTAGGATCTGTTAAAACATGACAGAATAGCTATGGAGTAATACAATACTGGAGACACTGCCTGAAGACTGTCACATCTACTGTACTGCAAAGGGTCTGGAAAGCCTTGAGTAGCACCATCACTGAAAGAGCCAATTATGCAGTGGGCATGCTGTCAACATGTTCTGTTCCTCCTTTGGTCAAAGGTAATCTACTAATTTTCTGAAACCCACTATAGCCTGAGCTGGATTTCAGGGAAGCAGGGGCCCATCCCAGCAGGAATAGGGAACAACCCTTGGACGGGGAACCTTTTATCAATTGCATTTGACCACTCACCTTTGTTGATTTTTGCCTGGACCACTGGAGATTGGCATCATCTGTGCTTCAGATGAGTCCAGCTGTTGACCACCATCAGATACACATGTAGACAGTGGTTCACACATCTGCTTTTCTATTGGTGTGGCAAGTGAAACTACTTTAAGGCAGGTGAACCCCACTGCTGGCCATAGTTTTATCCATGTAAAATTTTTATGGGTTATCTAGAGTCAATGACAGGAACTTAATGACATTTTGCAATTAAATCTGACTACAGACAGTTGCCTCATTCAAGAAATTGTGGAATGCTTCATATCTGTGCTTTACATTGCTACCAGGCAGCTGTATGACCACATTCCCTATTGAACATCTACATACATTGCAAACCATTAATGGTTTTACTCATTTACAAGCCCCACATACACCAATAAATGTACCTCTGCACTGGTTTTTAAGGACTCTTACATATGTTTCACTTACTCTGCATGCTAATCATCTGGGAAGATAAATGAATTCTAAGTATTTGTTGTCTTGGGAGTATATTAAAGTGACAGCTAGAAGTGGTCAAAACTAACAAGATGCATTTGGAGAATGGAAGGAAAACTACGTTAAAAGTTGCACCAAGTACCTATCCACTAACCAGTCCATTTCAAAATGTGTTTTTTTTCATGGTAATAAAGAACCATATTTAGGCAAGAAGACAGTCTTGTTAGGGTTTCCTCATGCATACCGGGTAAATAGAATATTGCACACAAAAACAGGCAAAGGAAAAATGTAGAAACACCAGTGTTGGCAAACTGATGAGAACTGAAACAACTCATGAACCGTGAAACAGTACCATTCTTTAATTACTCAAGGCTTCCCTTACTGGAG